>NC_143019.1:15000-180000 GCF_055824585.1 Amblyomma mixtum
CCTAACCTAACCTAACCCAACCTAACCCAACCTAGCCTAACCTAACCTAACCTAACCCAACCTAACCCAACCCAACCCAACCTAACCCAACCCAACCTAGCCTAACCTAACCTAACCTAACCCAACCTAACCCAACCTAACCTAACCTAACCTAACCCAACCTAACCCAACCCAACCCAACCCAACCTAACCCAACCTAACCTAACCTAACCTAACCTAAGCTAACCTAACCCAACCCAACCCAACGCAACCTAACCCAACCTAACCTAACCTAACCTAACCCAACCCAACCCAACCCAACCCAACCTAACCTAACCTAACCCAACCTAACCTAACCTAACCCAACCCAACCTAACCTAACCTAACCTAACCCAACCCAACCCAACCCAACCTAACCCAACCCAACCCAACCCAACCCAACCTAACCTAACCTAACCTAACCTAACCCAACCCAACCCAACCCAACCCAACCTAACCTAACCTAACCTAACCTAACCCAACCCAACCCAACCTAACCTAACCTAACCTAACCCAACCCAACCCAACCCAACCTAACCTAACCTAACCCAACCCAACCCAACCCAACCTAACCCAACCTACCCTAACCTAACCTAACCCAACCCAACCCAACCCAACCCAACCTAACCTAACCTAACCTAACCTAACCCAACGTAACCCAACCTAACCTGTAGCGCCCGGCGACGCTATAAAGCGCCGGCGCTGAGATCGGCGTTACAGCGCGCGCTAGAGGAAAATAAAGACGGACAGCGCGTGCTCGTGGCGCACGCCCGGCACGGGCAGTCCGGAACTAGAAGCCTGCCACGCTGGTCGTCTCTCTGGTGCTCCGCTGCGACCCCGCAAATCCTCAACAGTGGTGACCCGGCGAACCGTGCCTTCTTTCCCAGCGGCGTTCCAGCATGGCGTACTGGCAGCACCCAAGTTTCGACCCGCCGCTCCCGGCGTTCCGGCCTGCAGGCGTCGGCGGGTGGTTCGCCCAGCTGGAGGCTGCGATGTACCTGAACGGCATCACCATCCAGCCGTTCAAACACGAAGTCCTTTGTGACATCCTCCCGGCCGACCTCCTGCGTCGGCTCACCTACTCTGCTTTCGGCGGCCGGCCATACGATGAGCTGCGTGCGGCCGTCTTGGCGGACTTCGGCGCCTACTACGTTCCGCCGCCGCTCTACGACGCAGCGGACCCGTTTTCGCCGCCGCCAGCCTCTGTCCCTGGACCGGCCTCGCTCGCGCCCACGCAGCCTTCATCAGAACCCGGCCCGCCTCAGCAGCCCCTCGCCGCATCGCCGCCACTCCCGTCCAGCGTCTCCAGCCCGGCTGTCTCTCTCGACGCCACACCAGGTGGGATCCGCACGAGCTTCGCCTCGCGTCCTTCTCCCACTACTATCGTACCCGCGTCTCTGGCCCTGCCTCTTTGCGCTTCAGTGGCGTTGTCGCCAGAGCCTCCTGCAGCCAAAGACGACTCTGCGGCAGCAGCCGTGCCGAGGCTTCCGGCATCTCCATCTACCTCGTCACTACCGCCAACAGCTCTGCAGGCCTCTTCTGTGAGGTTGAAGCCGTCGCCCGCTGATGCTAAAGAGCCCTCGACAACGACCAAGCCTGCTTGTCACACTCCCAGCCCCTCAGAAGGTCCGCAGAGCACTACTCGTCATCAGGAGCAGGATGAGAAAGCCAACCCGATGACAGCAGTAACAAGCACGGCGATCGCCTCCAGCCCCACTTTGCCTGAAACAGTTCCTGACCCAGTGTCAGCGCTTGCTCTCAAGCCCGACCATGCCCACACGCGCATCAGCACTGGCCAGTCGCTCCGGACGGCCACTCCCGCTTTACCCCAGCACCTGGAATTGAACCCAGCAACTTCCTCCGTCATCAACACAGCTGTCACCGTTGTCTCGTCGGTCACACCTGTGCCAACCCTAGTGGCCGGACCGCACTGCTCGCGCCCTACATCACGGGCACCTGAGCCATGTAAGCCAGCCATTTCCACCTATTTGGACGACTTGAAGCTGGAGCTACAGCAGCGACACGACACCCCACTACAGACCACATCTGTCCACCGAGCCGTTTCGACCGCTCCCTTGCTTGTGACGGCGTACTCTGTGTGCCAGCTTCCCGCCGACATCAGCTGCAACGGTCCAGCACCAATGACACTTGTGCCAGCGGGCAGCACTACAGTCGGTGACGGCCCCACCATGGCCTCCATTGCCCTAATATGCTTTGTCAGCTCGGCACCCTGCATCATTCGCCCATTGCGCAGCAGCCAGGCTCGTCCACCTGAATCCGCGCCCTCCACCCGACGGCTCTTCCCGGACCCTGACATGAACTTACCGGACCCTCCCTCCATCGCGTGACCTCCATCTGTAACCCGTCGGCGCGTCCATTTCGCCGTTCCGTCTAGGCGGGGGGCCCTGTAGCGCCCGGCGACGCTATAAAGCGCCGGCGCTGAGATCGGCGTTACAGCGCGTGCTAGAGGAAAATAAAGACGGACAGCGCGTGCTCGTGGCGCACGCCCGGCACGGGCAGTCCGGAACTAGAAGCCTGCCACGCTGGTCGTCTCTCTGGTGCTCCGCTGCGACCCCGCAAATCCTCAACAAACCTAACCTAACCCAACCTAACCCAACCTAACCCAACCTAACCCAACCTAACCCAACCTAACCCAACCTAACCTAACCTAACCCAACCCAACCCAACCTAACCCAACCCAACCCAACCCAACCTAACCTAACCTAACCTAACCTAACCTGACCTGACCTGACCTGACCTGACCTGACCTGACCGGACCGGACCGGACCGGACCCGACCCGACCTAACCTAACCTAACCTAACCTAACCTATTCAACACGGGCGACTTAGTACTCAAGAGAACGCACCCACTTAGTAACGCAGCGCGCGGTTTCGCCGCGTCGCTAGCGCACAAGTGGGCTGGGCCGTACGAAGTTACGGCACGGACTACGCCGCTCACCTACCAGTTGCGGTTGTTGACAAACGGCGAAACCGCCGGTCCGGTGCATGTCGCTGATTTGAAGGCTTTCCACCTTCGCAAGGACGATGGCTGCGAAGCGGTGGAAAATCAGCGCGATGCGGCGATCTCACCCCCGGGAGGACGAGCAGGTAGCGGTGCGGTTCGCAACCGACGCTACAACCTGAGGACCAGGTAGCACCCGTGTCTCTCGATCAATTATCACTCGCAGTGCTCTCGCCCTCTCAGTATGTCTTCTAGGAAGCTCCAGCGGACCGACGCCCGTGGCTCGGACTCCAGAAGGCAAGGCAGACCACCGTCGAACGGTGGCCGCCATCAAGGCGCGCCACCTGGCTGGCGGCAGGAGCCGCGCGAGTGGCGCAGGTTCCACGGCCGCGGTGGCCCCCACCGCCAGTCTAACCGCGCGCCTGACCACTGGAGAGAACCTCCCAGTGGTGCAGGACAACGCAAGAGGGACAGTGACGACCAGGCGCAGGGCCCCCCTCAGCACCCAGCCGGCGCTTCGGCCGCCGAGCAGCCGCAACCCAAGCGGCCCAGGGTCCTGCGGCACGTGGCCACCTGGACCACGGTCGCCAACGGAGCGGCCATCTCTTACTGCGCGCGGTCCAGGTGGCGGGACCAGGCGCAGCCCCTTCGCGGCGGTGACCTCCAGGAAGTGCCGCTGCCTTTCAGCGGCCTGACCCTGGAGGAGAGGGACCAGGAGCCCCCGGCCCTGTTTAGTGACGAGGAGCGGGCCGGCCTGTGTTCCCTCTGCGGCACACTTGTTGTGCACCGGCCCCGCCACGAGGCCGGTGCGCTGCATAGAGCGCGCAGGGAGGCGGCGGAAAAGCGCTTGGCGGCTGCAGCGCCTTCCCCCGCTGCGCCACTGCAGAGGGGCAGCCCGGAGGAGGCGGCCCTCCGCATCCTCCAGTCCAGCCGCCCAGACCGGCTGTCCCCGGCGGCCGAGGAGCTTTGGAGGGCGCTGCCGGCAGGGCCCCCAGCGGAGCCAGGCGCCTCGCTCCCCCAGGCGGCTCGTGAGGAGCCCGTCCAGCCAGCGGTGAGCGGCCCCCCGGCGAGCACCCCTCCCCCCTGCGACGACTCTATGGACCCGGACCCGGAGGTCATCGAACGCCTACTGGCGGACCCCGGGACGGACGTTTGAGGGGGGGGGGGAGATGTAGGGTCTGCTCGCGGGCAAGTCAAATCTCGCGCCGCTCACCGCGGGTAGCCTCGGACCCCTTCTTCCCGAGTGGGCAATTCCTCTGCGCGGGGACGCACAGGCAGTCACTCGAGGCAGGACTTTGTACAAAAGGTTTATTCTCACATCAGGGGGGCCGGTCGTCGTCGTGGCAGCTGGGTCAGGTGGTCCTTTCGCAGGGCTGGCCCAAGAGCGAGAGACCGCGAGCCTTTCCGGTCTCGCCTTATAAAGGCTTTCTCCCAGCCTCGCTCCCGCCGCCCCCCCACTCGGTAACTTCGTACGGCCCAGCCCACTTGTGCGCTAGCGACGCGGCGAAACCGCGCGCTGCGTTACTAAGTGGGTGCGTTCTCTTGAGTACTAAGTCGCCCGTGTTGAAAACGACGTGACGGCGACCTTTGTTGTACTGATCCGCCTGCTCCATGCGCGCGACATCGAGGTTTTCGCGGGCTGCGCGCTGCGCTGCCTCCAAGCGCTCCCGGAGCCTTGCCGCGTACTGCGAAAGCGGAGGGGGCGCAGGCCCCGCCGCGTCGAGTAGGGCATTCTCTAGCGGAAAAGCGATCTCTCTCCCAAAATTCAAGTAAGCGGGTGTAATACCCACTGACCTGTTCACGGTTGTCCTTGTAGCGAACGCCAGTTCGGACAGCCGCGCGTCCCAATCTCTGCTGCTCGGTCGTCGCGACCAGCATGCTCTTCAGATTTCGATTCACCCGCTCGGTTATGTTGCTCTGAGCGTGGTAGGGACTCGTTCTCCTGTGGCGGATTTGAAGCGCCCGACAAGAGTCTACACAGACTTTGCTTGTGAAATACGAAGCATTGTCTGTAATCAGGTCGGAAGGGAAACCGAAACGAGTGAAAGTCTCCAACAGTTTTTCCCAAATTCGTTCCGACACAAGCTTCCTAAGGGGGAAAACCTCAACCCACTTGGAATAGTGGTCCGTTATTACCAGGATGAATTGGTTTCCGCGCGCGGACCGAGGGAGGGGTCCCATGATATCGCACGCGACCACTTGCCACGGGTAGTTGCTAACTACCGCCTTCATCATGCCAGCGGGCTTGCCCGCCCGAGGCTTGGCTACCTGGCATACCGGGCAGGTACGGGCGTATCCCAGCACATCCTTTCTCATGCCTGGCCAGGTCGCGACACGGCATAACTTGTCGTAAGTCTTACTGCCGCTGCCATGGCCTGCCAGCGCTGAGTCATGGAAGTACTGCAGGAACCGTTTCCGCAACCTTCTCGGGACCACGACTCGGAAAGGGGATGCTATCGCCTCTTCCTCGTCAAGTTGGGGAATATAGCGGAGCAGCAAGCCATTATCGCCCAGCAGATACGCGTCGTACTTGCCCTCAGCGTTCCCGGTGCAAGCTGCGCTGCTCGCAAGCTCCTTCAGCACCCGCTGGCAAAGACCGTCTGCTTTCTGGGCCTCGATCAGCTCTTCTCTACTGACCGCTACTCCCCAAGACAGATTTCTTTCTGCCTCGCTCCTAGGCAGGCGAGCGGTCGCCGCCACGAGCTGCTGTGTTTCCCTTCTCTCACAGCACAGTGCGGGACCTTTGTCCGCCTCCTCCTTCGCCAACCCGGGCGCGACACTCCCGTCCGCCCTCTCCTCCTCACCAACAGCGGTGACGCCGCTTTTTACAAAGCTGGGCTGCGCCTCTGAAGCGCTTCCGCCAGCATTCCACGGTGCGCGCGATAAAGCATCGGCCACCTTGTTCAAGCTGCCCCGGCGGTACTCGATGGCGTACGCGTAACGTTGCAACGTCAGCGCCCATCTCGCGAGTCTGCCTGCGGGGTTCTTGAGCCTCTTTAACCAAGACAATGCCTGATGATCTGTCTGCACTGTGAAGACCGCTCCGTCTAGGTACATGTCGAACTTCGACAATGCGAACATGATCGCCAGGCATTCTTTTTCGGTCACGGAGTAATTCCGCTCCGCCGATGTGAGCGTGCGACTAGCGAACGCGACAGGGCGCAGTTTGCCCTCGTGTTCCTGCAACAAAACAGCTCCAACACCGTAGTCACTAGCGTCTGTCTGCAAGACAAACTGCTTGTTCAGGTCGGGGAGGCGCAGACTAGCGGTATTCGCTATCGCGCGAGCCAAGGCAACAAATGCGTCACTCTGTTCCTTGCCCCAGACCCACTTCGAGCCTTTACGCAACAGCAGGTTCAGCGGCCTTGCAAGCTCCGAACAGCGCGGGATGAATTGCCTGTAGAACGCAACCATCCCCAAAAACCTCTGCAAGCTTTTCACATCCATGGGGCAGGGGTAGTTCAGAATTGCCTGCAGTTTGTCATCATTCGGTCTCAGTGTGCCATCATCCACGACAAAGCCCAAGAGGTTCACTCTCTTCGATGCCAACTGCACTTTCTTTGGATTGATGGTTAGACCGGCACGTCTCATTCTATCGAGAACGGAATTCAGGTGAATGAGGTGCTCCTCGAACGACTGTGAGAGTATCACAACGTCGTCGAGGTACGCCATGGCGTAGTTGAACCTTGCATCGCCCAGCACGATGTCCATCAGTCGCATGAACGTGCTTGGGGCGTTAGACAAACCAAACGGGAGTCGAGTAAATTCGAAGAGCCCGCGGTGGCAGGTGAATGCGGTTTTCTCAATGTCACCTTCGGCCACCTCAATCTGCAGGTACCCTCTGCTTGCATCTAGGACTGTGAAGAACCTCGCGTTCCCTAACGCGTACATCACAGCCTCGATCGACTGAAAAGGGTACGCAACCGTAGGCGTCAGTGAGTTGAGCTTACGATAATCAACACACAGCCTGACCGATCCATCTTTCTTCGGCGCTAGAACCACTGGTGACGCCCAGGGACTTTGTGAGGGTCTCACCGCACCGGTGTCAATCATCTCGTCAAGGGCACAGTCGAGAAGCTGCCTCTTATGCGCACTTAACGGCCTCGGCCGGGTTACACCTGAAAGGGCGCGTATCACCCGTCTGAATCTCGTGCTGAAGCAGGTCGGTTCTGCCCGGTTTCTCCGTGAAGCAATCCGAAAACGGGAGTAAAGTTTCCGCGAGCCTTCGGCGCTGACTACTGGGTCCTGAGAAAGACGCAATAATCGCTTCTAACGGGCCACCATCTCTCAGCATCTCGAGGGAGCTCACCTGCCTTTCTGTCGCACAGGTGTGGACACCCACCTTTTGTGCAGGACAGCCGGGCAAGGATGCGCTTTCGAAGGGAATGAGGGGGGCGAGCTGGCTGTAACGATAGCCATTCTCCCCCATGTCGAGCACAATGCCTTCGCTGGAGAGAAAATCCCTTCCCAGAATTACTGGTATCGACAAGCCAGGCAGATAGACGAAGCGATGTCTCCGCTTTCTGCCGTCAAAACGCATCGTAAGACGCACTGCTCCCTTTGCCTTTGCCGCCCCAGCTGCTAAGCTTAACGGGGTTTTGGCCGGTCTGACACGGATGTTACCTATCCGGCAGGCCTCGTACACCTCGTCACCGACCAGTGACAGCGTTGAGCCCGTGTCTACGAGTGCAGAGTAGCATCGACCCGCTAACTGCACTAGCATAAAAGGGCTTGAGCGCGGAACGACTCCCTGAGCTCTACAGGCGAGCGGGACAAAGACCTCCCCGTCGCCGGCGTGGGAGTTCTTTTCCTGACTAGCGCCGTGACAACCATGAAATTCTCCCGCTGACGGTGAAAGTCCGGTGCCACCAGACATCACCGCCAGCGCCTGGCGTTTCCCTGCATACGCCTAGCTTGGCATTCGCGTGCCACGTGGCCGGGCTGGTTGCAATTCCAGCAAAGCCGGTCGTTCACCCGCCGCGTGGACGGAGGACCCCTCGTTCCACGAAGCGGTTGGGGACGACTCTCCCCTTTCTCCGCGCATTCCTGACGCTCGCTCGGCGCGTGGCCTGTGAGGCCGGCACGGCGCCGCTGCTCGAATGCGTACGGGTCAAGCGCGCGAGGGACAACAGGGGGTTCCGCCTGCCTTTCCACGGCCATTACCTCGGCGCGCCGAGCCCTCATCGCGCATTCTCGGCCTCCATCCCATGCGCATCCCGGTTCCAGCGATTCGGCCGGCCTGGGGGGCGGCTGGTAGCGCAGTTCGGCTAGTAAATCCGCCTGCACGGTCTTGGCCTCCTGCGCTAGGGCCTCGAGGTTTGTAAAACTGCGGCCCCGCAGATACGGCTTGAAGCGTGGATGGCACTGCCTGATCACACGCGCAACCTGATCTCGGTCGGTTGCCGTCGGATCTGCCCTCTTGTACAGCTCTTGCATTGCGCGTACGTACTCGAGGAGGCTTTCCTCTGGGTGTTGGGTGCGCAACGCGAGCTCCTCCAGCATCCGGCGCTCATAATCAGGCGGCAAGAACTCGGCGCGGAAACGGTCTTTGAAGTCCGCCATCGACTGGAAAGTCGGCTGGCAGCGCCTCCATCGCGCCGCGCTCTCGACGAGTGCTACAGGCAGGACCTGCCCTAGCATTACGTCATCTGGGGCGCCCAGAGCCGTCTGGTAGTCCTCGAGTTGTTGTAGAAACTCGTGGACTGATTTCGCGTCCGTGTACCCGGAAAAGGAGGGGACCTCCATATTTATCCGCGGGCGCGATGCTGTCGCCGATGCTACCGATGCTGCGGCCTGGCTGGCGCCAGCCACCGAACCGAGCTGACGGGCTAATGCGGCAAACATCTCAGTCACCTGCCCCATTACGGCCGCCGCGTCGGCCGTCTCACTACCGGCTGCCCCGCCATCCAAAGCCGTGGCTGAAACATCCTTTCTGGGAGGCATAGTTAGCGCTAACTGTCCGGCCGCACCGGCTAACTGCTCATGGCAACAAGAACATTCACATACACAACAATCTATCTACAAACACGCGGAAATACACAACACAAAACGCCCGAAAACTACATAAATAACACAAAACCCCTAACAAATTTACAACACTACACAAGTCGCTACCCCGCGAACATTCCGCCTGACCCGCTCCTTAACCCTATCGGTCCGGCGTGGCCCTGAACAAAGAGGGCCTGCCACGAGTCTGGCTGCACGTCCCAAAATCGGCAGAGAAATCGTCCACAAGGTGTTAATTTAAAGCCGCACGCTGGGCGCCATTATTTGTGGGCAATTCCTCTGCGCGGGGACGCACAGGCAGTCACTCGAGGCAGGACTTTGTACAAACGGTTTATTCTCACATCAGGGGGCCGGTCGTCGTCGTGGCAGCTGGGTCAGGTGGTCCTTTCGCAGGGCTGGTCCAAGAGCGAGAGGGCCGCGAGCCTTCCCGGTCTCGCCTTATAAAGGCTTTCTCCCAGCCTCGCTCCCCCCGCCCCCCCACTCGGGAAGAAGGGGTCCGAGGCTACCCGCGGTGAGCGGCGCGAGATTTGACTTGCCCGCGAGCAGACCCTACACCCTAAAGCCGGTCCCGTAGCAGAACATGAAGGTGAAGACGAACAAACATTTATGAAGATTTTGTGGCCTTAGGTCGAAAGAGTGCTTAAAAGTAGAGGTGATTCCCCACAGTGCGAATTGGTATTTTAGCCACTGCCTGCTCTGACAGAGATGGTGAGTTTTTTGAAAACATAGCGTAAAAAAGACACGGACGACGCCGATGAGGACGGGGTAGGCGTTAACTTGCAACTTTATTTTAGAAAATCCAGCACGTCAAATGTTCTAAAATATTCTAAAATAAAGTTGGAAGTTAGCGCCTGTCCCATCCACATCTTCGTCGTCCATATCGTTTTTGCTCTGTTTTCAAAGAACTGTTACCAACTAGCCCAACATCAAGCTTCTGATACTAAGTTTCCCAATGCATTAGACCACTTTGCTCTCGCTGTAGTTTTTGCATCTATTAAAGAAAACAAAACACATTGGTCGAGTACTCTTAACTGCTGTCGCTAGAACTGTTTCAACATTATCAAATCCTCAGCTACGCTCATGTGATCAGGTACAAAAGACGAAGTTGTCGGATTCCTAATATTTGGTGCAAATATTCCCTTATATATTAGCGAATATCGTTCGTGTCAACTTCACCATGGCGGACAGCCATCCGACGTTTTCCCAAATGCATTAACAGATAGCGTGGAACACCATGACTGTACTCTACTATTGAAATCTACATCCCTTAAGTGGAATGCACATGTCTTGCGAGGCACTTGTCGACATTGTGGACAATAACTTCGCCTGTACGTTGTATCTTAGAGTGATGGCTTAGCACTTGGTAGCGCACGAGGTAGAAAGGTGCACGCTACGTTTACACCGGATAAATCCTGAAAGAAGAAGCTGTTGCACATCTTCCTCTCGCAGCCGTCATTACATGATGGACCTCCTTGAGAGCAAGCGGGTGAAACCGTAACAGCACATCGCTAATAAATCCGTTGGAGGGCAATTGCTCCCCCAAGAAAACACTTGGAGGGCAACGAAGCTTCGCCTTTAAGAGTAGAACTCGATAGCTTTATCGGACCACCGCCGCTGATCGGCAGCTGTTAACTGCTGTTAACTGCAGCCGAGCGCGGGAGGAAGGGTGGAGGGGGAGAGGTAGGAGGTCTCTGCTTTCTCCGCAGACGAACGGGACCTCAGCGTACCTCTGCGAACTACGCTGAAAATGAACTTTCCGTCAGATATACAAGACCTAATGTAAAAGTTCTATCGCAAGACCACGTGTCGGCACAGTCAGTAGCCTCGCGTAGTGTTTACACCTCGCTCTCTTCCCCAGATTAGGGAGGCATGAATCACACCTTACACATCTATACACCGCACATGCACACGCATCAGACCGGTCCAGTACAATTAACTTTCTCATAAATCAAGCTATTCTGGTTGAATTACCAAATCACTAATTACCATAGCCATAATTAACTACGCACGCATTGGTACATCTCCTTAATTCTTCACACAAAGACCACAGCGCATTCGCTAGGTCCACCTGTATCCCGCTGTAACCGAAGAGCTTTTGTGGCAAAAAAAAAACTTTTGTGGCATCTGTGTAGTGTGCCCGTCGTGGGTTCGAACTGCAGCTAATTCTTCCCAATTTTATTTTCACCGCAATCACTTTACTTTGCATATATAACCGCCCTTCAGTTACGAATCCAAGCATGCTAGCGCCAATTTATGCCCTTCACCGTGCCGGTTCCGCGCTTTCACGAAGCAGCATTCACGGAAAGCGGAAGTGTGATCGCACGGGGGTGTTGAACGCAACGCTTTTTCAGGAAAGGAAATGGCGCAGTAATTCTCTGTCATCTCGGTGGACACCTGAACCGCACCGTAGACGAAGGGAGGAAGAGGAGTGAAAGAAGAGAAAGAGGGCCGTAATGAAGAAAATGAAAATTGTATTTGAGGGAAATTACGCAGTAACTCTCTCACATATCTCGGTGCACAACCGTCAAAATTCAGGGGCCTTTTTTTTTTACCTAAAGTGTGGTCACTGATGTGTGGTTAAGATGTTAAGCTTCGCCTCTAAGAGTGGACGCGACAGCATCTTGCAACGCTGCCAGGGAGTCCATAGTACGCCATTGCCCATTCGGTTCTACGCCTCGCGCCTCGCGCGTCGGTAAATTGGTTTTTGAGGAAAGGAAATGTATCTGTCTCTCATATCTCGGTGGACACCTAAACCTCGCCGGAAGGGAAGGGAGGAGGATGGGAGCGAGCGAAGACACCGTATTCACTAGACGCGTCTTTGTTCATTCCAAACCATCGAGCTGGCATGGCGGAGTGGGTCTTCACTTCCGGCCACCGCACTGTTCGGACGTGCGATCATGGGCTCCGTAGGAGCGGCTTCAGCGGCCTTGTCTGGCCGCGGAAACAGGGTTACTGAGCAGGAAAGTTCCTCCCAGGTTGTTCTGCCAGGTCTGCCTACAGGGCGTTTTGTTTTAAATACCGTTTTTTTGCACGCCGACATCACGGCCCGCCCTTACCGGGTGGAAGATTTCCGAGACGCGTTAGCCCAGCATGCGCTGCTCCCTGACGTTATCGCCCCGGGGGCGTATCGCATGAGCCACGTCTGGGCTATCACAATGAAGGATGCCGATGCAGCGCGGAAGATTGCAGGCGTCGGTGAGCTGCTCGTGAAGGAACGCCGCTGCTTATAGTGATCGACCCGACGAACCAGGACGTGCGCCTCAAGCTCCATTGGCTGCTCCATAACGTGCCCGACGAGGACGTGCGTGTCGCCCTTGCGCCGTACGGGAAGGTCGCAGAAGTGGCCCGGGAGCGCTGGCGCGTGAAAGGCGTCTCAGAGAAGGGGTCGACCACAAGGCTTGTCACCCTGAAGTTGAAGGCCGGTGTTAAACTTGACGATTTGCCTCACCAGCCGAACGTCGACGGTGAGTTGGCACTCGTTGTGGTACCCGGAAGACCCCCTTTGTGTCTTCGCTGCCGAAGTACGGGCCACATTCGTCGGGAGTGCCGAGTCCCGCGTTGCGGAACCTGTCGGCGTTTTGGCCATGAAGAAGGCCAGTGTTCTCGCACTTACGCGAAAATCGCAGGACCTGGGACCAGTGAAGATGCGTCCGAGCATCTGATGGATGAGGCGGACGCGGAAGAGGCAGCCAAAACAACTGGGCAACCAGTTGTGCAGGATGGACCTACGTTGACGCCTCTTCAAAAAAATGTGATGACGACGACCAGTCAAGTAGCAGCTGCAGCATCAGTGGCCGGGGACACCCTAAACTCTCCGGTGCGTTCTGTCGAGGCGTCGTGAATGTTTCGCCAGACGAAACGTCTGAAAGCGTTAAAAGAAAACTCAGTGCGGAACAAAATGTGGTGTCTGTGCGCAAGCTAGGGGGAACCCCGGTTGCGGTGATCACCTTCGCGGGGACCAAGGTGCCACGGACGGTGTTGTACAGCTACGAACGGCTCCCTGTTCGCCTGTACAAGAAAGCAGTGCCAGCATGCCACCGCTGTGGCACAGTGGGCCATCGGGCCGATGCGTGCCCGCGACCGCAGCCGGGACGCTGCAAACGCTGCGGAGTCCAGGTTCCCGATGCCACTCCTGACGGCCTGGCGGAACATGACTGTGTTCCGAGCTGCCTCATCTGCGCAGGTGGCCACCCTACCGGAGCTCCTGGCTGTGCTGGGCGGTTCCGGAAAGCCATCAAACCGAGCTCCCCATCCGGATCGAAACCGAAGACAAAGACGGGGCCCAAGCAGGCTCCTCCGCCCAAGGCCAAGAAAGCGCCAGCCGATCAGGAAATCAAGGCCAAACCCGGCACATCAAACCTGTCAAGTCCGCAACCCAGGCGGTGCCCCCGGTCCTCGACGCCAGGGACTTCCCGCCCTTGGCACCCGTCCAATCACAGGTGAGCAGTTGGAGTAGGGCAGTCTCTGGGCCCCCTACCCGTCCCTCCCGTACCGAAACCGCCCTACAGCAGCAGGTAGAGGAGCTCAGGCGCCAGAACCAAATTCTAGCGCGCAAAATTCAGGAATTAGAGGCCAAACAGGCCGGGTCATCCGAACCAATGCAAGAAGCTGAGCCAGATGACGAGGATGACGGATCATCCGTAACATCTTGCCTCACTAGCGTCTCGCGGCAGAGCGGGGACACGGTAGTTGGATCAGCTGGTCGCGTCGCCGGCCTAGAGGCACTGCAGCGCCAAACCGAGCAACTGGAGGAGCAAGTGGCGGCCCTCCCGAATCAAATCATGTCAGCGGTCCGCGAGTCCTTCCAGCTGGGACATGTTCAATGCAGCTTTAACGCAAGCACTTCCCGACCTTATGGCCCAGGTCACTGACTCGGTCCTTAAAGCCGTGCAGCCCTGGGTCAGCACCCAAATTCAGAACGCCACTAGCTCCGATTCCCCTCACCTCAAACGTAAGACAGCCTCCCGCCAGGCAGCGAAGGAACACGGTTCAGGCTCGGCAGCTGTTGGGTCGGTGCGGCCCCTCGCTGGGGTTGCGCTGGCTCCCGGCCAGAGCTAGACCGCTCCCCCGTAAATAAATAGAACAAGATGGCTAGCACATCTAATAGGAATGATAAAAACCTTGAAAAATTCCAAATCATCCAATGGAACTGCAGGGGTTTCAGGGCTTGGAAAAAACGGTCACACCTCCAGCTCTACCTGCAGTCCCTAGGTGACATGCCGGCACTCGTTGCCCTGCAGGAGCCCGGCATAGACGCTAAATTATCAGGCTACAGCACCTTTCAGGGGGGCCCCTCTACGTGCATCCTGGTGAATAAGGCTTACACCGGGGTTCAGGTCGACTTAGACTTGAGTACCGAGCAAGAATATACAATGGTCCGGGTACTGCCTCTCAGACGCCGCGACCCGTCAATACATATCCTCAACATATACTGCCCTCCGCATAAGCCGCGCGTAACTTTTAATGAAATCTTCCTTCGCGCGATAAAAATGGCAGCCAAAGAGCCTCTAGTGATCGTTGGAGACTTCAATGCTCCTAGCCTTCATTGGGGCTACCACTTCGAACAGGCAAGCGGAAGTAAGCTGGCGGAGCTCATCTCCACCCTCAGCCTCACGTTGCTCACGGACCCGGCGTATCCCACCCGAGTGGGGAATTCGGTAACCCGCGACACGTGTCCAGACCTTTCTCTCGTTAAAAATGCTAGAGCGGCTGCTTGGGAGAACTTGGGAGATTCTCTAGGCAGCGATCACCTCCTTCTCCGGATTACACTCATGGCGAAGGTAGCGCGCAAAAAATGGGGTCAGGCCAAGCTGACCGATTGGCACAAATTCCGAAATCACACTATCCCTCCCGTACTATTTTCCGGCGGCTACGCGGAGTGGGATAACCACATATACAACATTCAGAAACAACACGTCACAACACTACAAACCACCGAAGAGATCCCCGCAGTGGACACTCACCTCCTGCATTTGTGGGAGGCGCGCCGGAGCTTAACTAAACGGTGGAAAAAGCAGAAAACTAATCGCAAATTACGCGACCACATAGTCAAACTCACAGAGCAAGCTGCAGCGTATGCTGCCGAACTCTCAGATTCAAATTGGATAGCACGCTGCGACGCCGCAGCTCATCAAATGAGCTCGAAGGGGACGTGGCGTCTCTTTCGCAGTCTAATCGACCCCTCTCAAACGAAAGGGGAGACGCAAAAGCAGCTCCGGCGGGCTTTGCAAGGGTATCAAGGTACGACGGCGCAATTTGCGGACACTCTGTGCGACAGATATCTTTGTCGTACGGAGGACCCGCCTGGGCCTGAGTACATGTACTCTGGCAGGCCTAATGAAACACTTGATGCCCCTTTTGAGTTGCACGACCTTAAGGCGGCCTTAGCAAAAATGCGCCGTGGTACGGCTCCGGGAAGGGATCACATAACAGTGAACCTGTTGGCGAACCTACCGGACTCAGCCTACCTCCATTTATTAGAATACATCAACCAGATCTGGGACGGGCGTCCACTCCCTCCTGAGTGGAAAACGTCACTTGTGACGTTTATCCCTAAAACAGGTAAGGCCGTGAATACGGACAACCTGAGGCCCATATCACTGACCTCATGTGCGGGCAAGCTTATGGAGACGATGGTTCGGGATCGCCTTTCTCCATACCTGGAGAGTAAGGGCTTCTTTGCACTCACCATGTTCGGGTTTCGCCCCCACATGTCTGCACAGGATGTCCTTCTCCAGCTGCACAGGGATGTAATACGACCCACAACTATGCAACACAATGACAAAGCCATCCTCGCCCTTGATCTGAAAGGGGCTTTCGACAATGTTAAACACGGAAGCATCCTGGCCAACTTGAGTTCTACCGATTGTGGGGCTAGGGCCTACGCGTATGTAAGAGATTTCTTGACTAGTCGCCAGGCTTTCTTCGGATTGAGGGCGAGGAATACGGCCCTTACATGATGGGAACACAGGGTACCCCTCAGGGAGCGGTGTTATAACCGCTCCTGTTCAACATAGCTATGATGCGCCTCCCAAGCCAACTGGCCCGGGTGGAAGGCATTCAACACGCGTTATATGCAGATGACATTACAATTTGGACCACTGAGGGGAGCCTTGGGGACATGGAGGCCCGCCTTCAGCAGGCCGCTTCCATAGTCGATGCGTATGCTATTGACTGTGGGCTCCAGTGTGCTCCAGCGAAATCAGAGCTTTTGCATGTCAGAGCGAACCCAAACGATAGGACAGCAATTCACATCTCTCTGTCAGGAGGTCCTATTAGAGAGGTGGAGGAGCTCCGTATTCTGGGCCTTTTCATTCACCACAGACTCAGACCGGACTCCACCATTCTGAAACTCAAGAGAGTAGGCGAACAGGTAGGGCGCATGATCCGCCGCGTTTCCAACAAGCGGGGCGGTCTGCGGGGCAGGGACGCGCTTCGGCTCGTCTACGCCTTCGTGACTAGCCGGATCCTCTACGCCGTGCCATATCTCCGCACTACTAAGCAAGACGAGGCGCGAATAGACGCCGTCATCCGCAAGGCAACTAAGCGAGCCCTGGATCTCCCGGTGTCTACCTCTAATGCCAAACTCAAGGCATTGGGGGTGCTGAACTCCTTCCTACCAGGAGCTGCGGGAGGCCCACCTCGTGAACCAATACACGCGGCTCATGCAGACGGCCCCTGGGCGCCGCCTGCTAAACCGCTTACACATCCAACACGACTGCACTCCGGAGGAGGCGGAGCGTATCCCAGTACTGTGGCGCCATATGCTCTGGGTCTCCCCGCTCCCCCGTAACATGGACACCGACATGCACGTAAACAGGCGACAAGCGCGGGCTCGGGCTCTTGAGAGACAACACGGCTCCCGACCCGGTGTATACTATGTAGACGTAGCAGGCCCATCGCCCACGGGATTTTACACGGCCGCTGTCGTTCACCAGGAAATGCACGTTGATGGACTCTCTTTTCGAGCCCCGAATTCAATGCGAGCCGAGGAAGTAGCGATAGCGCTTGCTGCCGCCCACGCCAATTCGAGAATAATCATTACGGACTCCCGAAAAGCATGTGATCATTACTTGGCAGGGGAGATCTCCCCCTTAGCTGCTTGTATTCTAAGACGGACTGCCACTGATCCAACACCCAAAAGAATCATTTGGGCTCCTGGCCACCAGGGCTTACGAGGTAATGAGGCCGCTGACGCGGCTGCCCGAGCGCTTACTCACCGGGGTCCTCATCCCAGCTCTTCTGGCTCGGAGACTAACCAGCCGCTGCTGCGATTCAAGGAAATTATAACGCATTATAGCGACATCCACCGCCTTTTCCCGGCCCCTGCAAAGGGGCTGAGTAAGACGGAGGAGCGAACTTTAAGGCGCCTGCAGACAGGTACTCTACTCTGTCCTGCAATCTTAAAGCATTACGATCCTAACACGGATGGGCGATGCCCACACTGTGGGGAGACCTGTGATATCTTCCACATGGTGTGGGCATGTACTCAAAATCCCCACCTCCCCCCTTCCCCTACCCCTTCCAGAGAGGCATGGGAGACTGCCCTTCTCAACTGCTCCTCGCTTGAGTCCCAAAGGGCTCTGGTGAAACGGGCTAGAGACGGGGCATTGTCATGCGGTGTCCCTGACTAGGGACGCCGACCATGTAGCGGGGCCACTCTGTGGCTCCCAAACTCTATTTCAGTAATTTAATGTTTTCACCACCACCACCATGGCTCTCAACAAGACGACAGTGGCCAGGAGACGGACGCGACGGAAGTCGCGTTCGACACCCCGAGCAGTGTGGAGAGTGATGACAACGTCGCCATGGACACAAGCAAGGAAGAGGCCGCTATGACAGCTGCGAAGCGGTCGCATGACGAGAGCGTAGGCGAGAAGAAGCCGCCTGATGGGGGCAATGATGAACCGCCGCTGAAGACATCGGGAGTCAGACGCTCGACGCTACGGCCACGGCCGAACTTTTCGGCCGACACGCGGCAGGCGGGTAAACCGCCTCCGTAGCTCTAGTGAGACCGTGTTGGTGTGAATGTCAACTCTTCGTCGATCATCTTCAAGATGATCCGGCAGCGGCGATGTGTCTGTGTTCGAAAAAAAAATCGGGGTTGCTCCTCCGACGTGCTTCCAATCGCCACCAGAAGTTTCTTTGGGAAGCCGCATGGTCATGCGGACGATGCGGAACGTCCACCGACGTAAGCCACACCGACCACGGAGGTAAGAACGCGGCGGCCAGAAGCGTGTTTTCTCTCTCTATAACACGTGGTATTTAAAAGGTCAGTCTACTCACCGAGATGAGTATATAAATAATGGCATATTCTGGTAGTTGGCACCCTATAACATCAATAACGAGGGATCTGCGCCCGGTTTAGGCGGGAATTTATATTTTATTTCGGCGTTAAAAGTCGCGTAAAAATGCATGGTGGCGACCCCGAACATTCATTTTGTTCAAGAAAGTGGTAGTCTTTTTTTGTAGAAGCATAAGTGAATATACTACGTACGATTTGTATGCCCCAATGTCAGAGAAATGCACGTTTTGTTCTAGTAAACTGTAGGAGGCGTACCGCTCACTTTTTCTGTAAATCACATGAATATTTATAGTTACACGTACGCAAAACGCAGGCACATTCCCACTTTTAGTTCAGCGTATGCTAGCAGAGACGCAAAAATAAACTCAGCCTGTAGTGGCGCCATCTGGTCGTCAGGACGGGAACCATTGCTGTAAACAAACCGACTATCCACTTAAAGGGGTAGAGACATCAAATTCCAAGCTAGTACAAAAGACTGCCATACGTTTCCTTTGTATGTGAGGACCATAAGAGCGAAGTATTAAATTTAAGGGAGGTCTAGAACATATTTTAATTTCATTTTAAAGTTTGTGAAAATGCTCACTCTTGAAGTCTGAGCCATCGCTAGTGCATCAATGTGACGTAGGAACAGAGAAGAAAACACAAGCAAGTATTTCCTACGTCATTGCACAGTTTTCTGACGTACGGGACCATGGAGGAAAGAAGGAAAAGAGGAGAGGCTGCTACGTCACATTTTTTGAAGCCGGAAGCGAGGGCTCCGCCATGACACTTGGCCGTTTTCTCAGCCAATGGCATGCGAGCGCCGCGAAGATCAACGCGAGCGGCGCAAGCAGACGATTTCGCGCCGCGCCAGGCTGTCGGCAGCTGTCAGACACGGCGGAAAGTGAGACTTCTGCTCCCATTGACAACAAAGACGCTGCGATGCCCAGCTGCTGCGTTCCTGGATGTTGGTCGCGCACGCCAGGACAAGAACCGGGCGTCACTTTCCACACGTAAGTATACTGCATTTTGTTTTCGTATTTAATTGACTGCGTAATGAGTAAAATGCATGCTCGCAGAACATAACGCACGACACGGCGTGAACGTGGTATTCGTACCGCCCCGGCCTTATTGGTAGCTCTTTGTCCGAGTGCAGTGAATAATTGTTTTCAAATAGGTTTCCGAAAGATCCAGAGCGAAGGAGGCAGTGGACTGAGGCCGTTAGACCAGGCCAAAGCGACTGGGAATCAGCAAAATGGACCTGCGTATGTTCAAAACATTTTCTGCCCGAGCACTTAGATCGGATGTCGCCGCTCGTAGTTCGTATACGTGCGGATGCCGTCCCCATTCACGTGAGGAACCACCTCGATACATTCTCAAGAGATTGGAAAGAAATGCTCTTATTGAGAAGATAGCTTGACTGCATGTATGCTTTCAATATGACGTTGTAGGTGTTCATGCAAGAAATAGAATGATTTGCGAATAAATGGCTTTAGCTAGACGTTATGATCGAGTAGCGCGGCTACAGTATTCCCGCACTGATAAAAAGTAATTGTGTCATTACTGCTAAACTGGCTGCGGTTTATATATGGCTCTGATGAAATTCTGCTTACTGTACATGATTATTTATTTATTAGCTTACGCACTCCCTCATTAGAAGAAAATAAAAAGAGATACTTGTCATCTATAGCATCGAGCACACCACAGTTTCTTTGGGGCATCACTTCCATTTGATATTATTACTTGTAGTGTGCAAATGTTTGCGCCTAGCAGTAATCTGTATGGCGGTGCATTTTTTTGTTATCTCGGCCATAGCGCCTGGGAAGTGTCACTGTTTTATAACTAAGAGAGCACTGTGATTCCTTAAAACTATAGTTCGTTTACAAAGGAGATCATAAAGAAGTTCCATAAGGCATATAGAGCACCGTACGTATTTGCTCTCGTAATTTGCGCACGTTTTTTTCTTTAATTAGGGCTCCAAAAAGAGGGTGCGCAATTTACGCGCAAGCGAGTCATCCGAACACGTCCTAAAAAAAAAAGGTTGGCACCCCTCGCTGGCAAACAAAAAGGTTGACTCGTCCGCCCCGCCCACGCTATGTAGCTCCCCGCGGGGTGGTATGACGGCACGTGCTTAGCTCAAAGCAATAAACGCGCAAAGATTCAATCGCGAAGTCAGCAGTGGGAGGAGATAACGGGCAATAAAACGGGGCCCTTGCGTATGGCCCGGCTGACTAGCGGCAAACCGTATAGCAAACGGTACGGTAGAGTTTTGGATTTGGGGCGCCCGCAGCTGTTCGTCCGGGATAGCGACCGCCAGCGCGAGCAAGCCGGGTAAACGGCGCAGAGTTCGCACCCGCGTATACATGCTGGTGGTCTGGCTCAGCATAGTGCGCAAAATGTGCGAGTATTTTTTTTTAATCCGGTTAAATGTTTGAACCTTTTGGGGTGCACAATCTAAGTGCGGGCGCAAATTACACGAGTAAATACTGTAAATGTCTGACTTTGTCAAAATAAAATTCTATTCAAACGGCCGCTCACAATTTAGAGTATATTGCCGCCAGGTGTCCCCGGGCGGCGCCGAAAGGACGAAGAAGTGTGGAACTCGCGTGCTCTCGGAGCTGAGACTCTGCTTCTCTGTTTGCGGCCTGTGCCTAGCCTGTGTGATTAAGGACCCATCTGTGACATTTGTGGTGGAGGTGCTGGGTACATCGCCCTGGAATATGTCGCACACCCCTCCTAACACCGAGGACCCCAGACCTCTCCCTATCGACACGCCAGTGCATCGGGTCAGTCGCGGAAATCTAGGACTGCCCCCTGAGCATGGGCTGTTGGAGACTACCTCGACACCTGGCCGGCTGCCTCCTGAGCTCAGGCCATTTGACACTACCTCGGCGCCTGCCCCTCAACCAGTCATGCAAGGCGCCGCGTACTACACCCTCCACAACCCACGGCTACCAAAATCCTTTCACGGGACTCAGCTGGAGGACGTGGAAGATTGGCTCCTCCAGTTTGAACGTGTCGCCACATTTAACCAGTGGGATGACGCCGCCAAACTGAGGAACGTTTTCTTCAGCTTGGAGGACGGTGCTCGGACGTGGTACGAAAACCGTGAGGACGCTCTTTTGTCATGGCATGAGTTCCGACGTCAATTGCTCGCCGCGTATGTCAGCGCTGATCGTCGGGAGCGAGCTGAACGCGCCCTGCAGTCCCGCATGCAGATGCCGAATGAAACGGTTACCATGTACGTCGAAGACATGACGCGTCTCTTCCGACGGGCTGACCCAGCCATGTCGGAAGCCAAAAAGCTGCGCCACCTAATGCGTGGTGTGAAAGAACAGTTTTTCGCCGGCCTCGTGCGCAGCCCCCCAAGCACTGTTGCCGAGTTTCTAGCAGAGGCTATCACGATGGAGCAGGTTCTCCGGCAGCGTTCCACCGCGTACGACCGGCCAGTCCTTGCTGCTTCTGTTACGGAGCCTCTCCCGGCGTTCAACACCAATACCGACTTCCTCCGTGACATGATCCGCACTGTCGTCCGCGAGGAGCTGCAGAAGATCTGTGGTACGTCGCAGACCACGGCCAGCTCCTTTATGGGCGTTATCCGCGACGAGGTGCAGCAGGCTATGAGGCCACAGTTGCTACGCGGCGAACCACAGCCAGTACAGCCAGATTACTACCGCCCGACGTACGCTGAAGCTCTGCGACGCCCTGCCCCGAATCCAGCGGCATTTACACAGCCTATCGAGACGGACTACTGCCGCCCGACGTATGCTGACGCTTTACGACGCCGTGCCCCAAATGCAACGGCGTTTGTTCAAGCCAATCACGACGTCCCGCTACCCTCGGTGCAGCCAGTGCAGCACATCCCGAGTGACCGACAATCCCTGCGCAGAGCGGACGTCTGGCGTGGCCCAGACCGACGACGTTTGTGTTTCCATTGTGGGGAGCCCGGTCACCTGTTCCGGCGGTGCCCATATCGTGCACTTGGCCTGCAGGGTTTTTCCCCCGATGCGCCAAGACCCCGATTTGGTCAACGGCCCCCTGCGATTGAAGCGTACGTGACGCAGCAACCTATGTGGTCCATGGCGCGCCGTCAGTCCCGATCACCGTCCCCTCGCCGGTCATCATTTTCACCGAATCCGCAGAACTTTTCGCGAGCGACAGCGGACCGCTCGCCCAGTCCTCGCCGGGAAAACTGAAGACAGCGACCTCCGGGGGCGTGGTCGCTGGATATCGATGCTGTAAGGACCCCCTGACGACGCCGACATCCGATGATAGAGCTTTGTCGACGTCGACGACAGCAGGTGATCGAAAGGAGCGATTCTCACTCGACATACCCGTACTTCTCGACGGTCACAGCATTAGCGCGTTGGTGGACACAGGAGCAGAGTTTTCAATTATTAGTGGCAAATTGGCAGCGCTTCTCAAGAAAGTCACCACTCCCTGCTCTGGCCTGCAGATCCGGACGGCGGGGGGCCATATCATTACTCCGCTTGGACAGTGCACGGCTAGGGTCCAGATCATCGATTCGACGTTCGTAGTGAGCTGCCTGGTGCTCCGCGACTGTTCTCGGGACCTGACTTTGGGCGTAGATTTTCTCCGTGAGAATGGGGCCGTTATCGACCTGCGGAACAGAACCGTTACGTTTTCTACAGCGAAAGCCGACGACACCTCCGATGTTCGTCAACGCAGCTCCGCCCTTCGTATTTCCACTGAGAGTGTTTTGATCCCGCCGCGCGCCAGTGTTTTTGCAAGAGTTGAATGCGATGATAGGCTACGTGATGGACCTGCAGTCGCCGAGGGTAACCTTTCCTTGCTACTGACACACGGCATTTGCTCGGCCCGAAGCCTTGTCCACCTCCATAACGGTCGGTCGGAGCTCCTGATTACTAATTTTACCAACGAACCTCGTCGCCTTTTCCGAGCTACTGCCATCGCGTGGGCCGACCTATTGGCAGATGTTACTGAGTGTTTTGCGTCCGAGGGCATGGTACAACCGGACACGTCCCTGGATCGCATCGATATTAGCTCCGGGCTATCAGCGACTCAACAGCGCGACCTACGCGCCCTACTGCTTCAATACCAACCCTGCTTCGCATCCTCCTCGAAAGTGCGGCAAACGGCGGTCACAAAGCATCGAATCATCACTTCCGATGATGCTCGCCCCATACGACAGCAGCCATACCGCATTTCCCCGAAGGAACGCGACGCCATCCAAACGCAGGTGAAGGAGATGCTTACAGACGGCATAATTCAACCTTCTAAGAGCCCGTGGTCGTCGCCTGTTGTTCTGGTAAAGAAGAAGGATGGGACTTTGCGCTTTTGCGTTGATTACCGTAAGCTGAACGCCATAACGAAAAAGGACGTCTACCCGCTGCCTCGCATCGACGACTCACTCGACAGACTTCGCCGCGCCAAGTATTTTTCATCGATCGACCTCAAGAGCGGATATTGGCAGATTGAGGTTGATGAACGTGACCGCGAAAAAACTGCCTTCATCACACCCGACGGCCTATATGAATTTAAGGTGTTGCCCTTCGGCCTTTGTTCAGCGCCTGCGACATTTCAGCGCATGATGGACACTGTCCTGGCTGGCCTCAAATGGCAAACCTGTTTAGTTTATCTAGATGACGTGGTGGTGTTCTCAGAAACCTTCGACCAACACCTTGAACGCCTGCGGACCGTGCTGGATGCCCTGCGATTGGCCGACTTAACACTTAAACCCGAGAAGTGCCACTTTGGCTACAAAGAGCTCAAGTTTCTTGGCCATGTTGTGAGCGCCGACGGTGTAAAACCCGACCCCGAGAAAACAGCCGCCGTAGCCGAGTTTCCCCGTCCTACTACAAAGAAAGCGCTCAAGCGCTTCTTGGGTTTGTGCGCCTACTACCGCCGTTTTATCGCAGACTTCTCCAGCATCGCTGAACCCTTGAACCGCTTAACGCGTGAAGATACACCGTTCGTCTGGACTGCCGCGCAAGAGGCTGCTTTCACAGAGCTGCGACGACGGCTGCACACTACCCCTGTGCTTGCTCACTTTGATGAGGAGGCTGCTACCGAGATACACACCGACGCTAGCAATATTGGGCTTGGTGCCGTCCTCGTTCAGCATCAAGAAGGCGTGGAACGTGTGATCGCGTATGCGAGTCGCACACTCTCGCGCACCGAAATCAACTATTCCACCTCAGAAAAGGAGTGCCTCGCCGTCATCTGGGCCACGATGAAATTTCGGCCTTATATCTACGGTCGCCCTTTCAAAGTCGTCACAGACCACCATTCCTTGTGCTGGCTGACCAATCTCCGGGACCCATCAGGCCGCCTGGCACGCTGGAGCCTTCGCCTTCAGGAATTTGATTATACAATTGTCTTTAAGTCCGGACGTAAACACGAAGATGCCGACACGATCTCGCGCGCACACGTCGAGCAAGCTGATGACAGCACAGAGGACGACAATCGTTTCCTAGGTGTGGTCAGCAGTTCGGACTTGGTGGCAAGGCAGCGTGCTGACGCTGACCTGCGGTCTGTCATGGATCACCTAGAAGGCCATGCTTCCAACGTACCTCGACCCTTTTCCCGCCACTTGTCCTCTTTTTGTATTCGCAATGGCGTACTCTACAAGAAAAACTCACGTAACGGTGATCGGACCTACCTCCTAGTCGTGCCATCAGACCTCCGCGACGACATCCTTTCAGCGTGTCATGATGAGCCCACATCTGGCCACTTGGGATTTGCCCGCACGCTCGCCCGAGTGCGTCAGGCCTATTATTGGCCTAAACTTGCAGCGACCATCCATCGCTACGTCAGAGGTTGCCGTGAGTGCCAGCGTCGTAAGTCGCCACCGCTAAAGCGTGCAGGTTTGCTCCATCCAATTGAAGCACCTCGCACACCTTTTGACCAAGTCGGCATTGATCTTCTGGGCCCATTTCCTGTATCAGCATCTGGCAATAAGTGGATTATAGTTGCGACTGATTATTTGACGCGCTATGCGGAAACCAAGGCGGTGCCGCGCAGTACATCCTCGGAAATCGCGCATTTCTTCATACACCACATCGTTTTACGACACGGCGCCCCGTCTTCCGTAATCACCGACAGGGGCACTGCGTTTACTGCACAGCTCATGCACGAGGTGTTCCAGCTGAGTCACACGACCCACCGCAAGACTACTGCATACCACCCGCAGTCAAACGGGCTCACGGAGCGCCTCAACAAAACCTTAGCGGACATGCTCGCCATGTACGTCGATGTACAGCACAAGACCTGGGACGAGATCCTCCCATACGTGACGTTTGCCTATAACACGGCGCTTCAGGAAACGACTCGCTTTACGCCGTTTCGCCTCGTCTACGGGCGTGACGTACAGACAATGCTCGACGCCATGCTTCCGTGCGCCCCTGACGACCAGGAGCTCACGTCGGACGCCGATGAGTTTACCCGGCACGCAGAGGAAGCCCGGCAACTGGCCCGTATGCACATCCGACGGCAGCAGGTCACGGATGCACAACGCTACAACCAACGACATCGACACGTAGAGTACCACCCCGACGACAAAGTGTGGGTATGGACCCCAGTACGTCGCCCAGGCCTGTCGGAGAAGCTCCTGAGCCGCTACTTTGGACCGTACACAGTGTTGCGCCGTATCACGGATGTGACGTATGAAGTCCTCCCCGATGGCACTCTACCGAGTTCGCGCCGTCGACCTCAGCCTGAGGTCGTGCACGTACTGCGCATGAAGCCTTACTGTACGCAGTAAGGGGCGTAGCCTCTTCCGCGTGTTCTTTTTATTTGTACCTGCAGCCGTTGAGCGGCATGGGACCGTTCACTTGCTTACTTCCTCCCGTTCACTCAATGTGCGCCCACGTTTTTGCTTTCTTTTTTGGGGGAGGGGGAATAATGCCGCCAGGTGTCCCCGGGCGGCGCCGAAAGGACGAAGAAGTGTGGAACTCGCGTGCTCTCGGAGCTGAGACTCTGCTTCTCTGTTTGCGGCCTGTGCCTAGCCTGTGTGATTAAGGACCCATCTGTGACAATATTATAACCTGTCATACTGAGTATTGAAAAGAATAGCTTTGTAATGTGAATGCGTCATGTACAGCACCGACTTAGGCTCATGCTTGATGGCAGTCACTGTCAGTTTTTTCAAGAGTAATCAGGGCTTTGATTTAGCTTGATTGCTACTGAATCAACCAGAAATTACCTGCTTCCTAAAATCAGATTTTTGTCTTTTGTGGTAAATGAACGATACGCACATTCTCAAAAAGAAGTCAGTTAAGTAACATCAGCAGTACATGTCCAGAGTGCAAATGCTAGTTCTTGTTCATGAATCTATATGCTGTAGCTTCACAGATGGACATGTACTATTGGTCCCTGATGTTCAAGAATAAAGGCTGCAGTTAGCAGTCTCCCAGAGCTTTCTTTAGCGTGCCTGCACTACTGTCCTTTAGGGTACAGGGTGACTGAAGTATCGTATTTTGTAAAAATATGGAGTGCATGTTTTTCATACTATAGAAGCCGGAATAATCAAGAGAGTAATTAGTGTACCATACTTACAATTTTAGTTCTAGATATTCAACACAACTGAAGGTGATTTTGGCCTTTCAAACTAGTAGTGTCAAAAGGGGGTGATCATCCCATTGCACGCAGCAACAGAGTCAGCACTAGCATATAAGTTCTAGCATATAAGGGGATTCTTTACCACCCAACATTTTTAAGAGCAAAGATTTTGTGAAAGGACTCGAAAGCCATATTTTGCATACTTAACATATCCTGTTTTCCTTCCAGAAGAGTTATTTGTGATGCATTTTGCATTCATATCATACATGAGGTGTATTGTTGCCATTTATTACCCAATGTTAGTTTTATCATATAGTTGTTCTTTTAAGAAATGTGTTGTTTCCCATGGGTTCTTCCTCGTATTGTATATGTTCTTGTTGTATGCTACATTTGTATGCCCATCCTGCTTGGGCCAAAACATTGGCCTGCAGTATATGTAAATAAATAAAAAATATAAGTTTTGCAACCTGCAACAAATTCATGTTCTTAAATGATGAAAACATTTTTCCACATGTACTTGTTACATATGCATACAGAGGTAAACCTTATCATTCTACCAGCCGCAATTTGTACACTATATTAATCATTCTTTAGCTGTCATCATGCCTAAGTTGTGCACAGCTCAAATGCCCGTCTTATGTGCAGACTATGTTGGTTGGCTTGTGGTTTTGACAAGTATAAAACAGCATGTGCACACAAGTACCACATAGCACACAACAAACAGAACAGAAAACTATGCTATTTCTATACTGTTCCAGGCTAGGCAGATAAGAGTGGAATACAACAATGCAACAATAGAAATAGTGTCAGCAGGGTAGTCTCTTTCTTTGCATATATTACAGAAAGGAATACATGAAGCAGAAGGGAGGGAAATGATTCACTTTTTCCACCAGCTGGGACAACTGTTACCAATTTTTCAAGTCACTTCCACACAGTGCTCCAATTACTTTGCATTTACATTGCTTAAATTTTATCAACTTTGCGATGCAGAAACAACCACCCAGAAATGAAAGCTTTCACACAATTGGGCAAGAATGGTCCACAAATATTTTTCTGTCTCAAAGCCCTCATTTACTGCCTTCCTATATGTTTTTACTCTCTCTGATCGAATAGTTCATGGTTGCAAAGTGATGTAATTCAGTTGTGCATTTCTTCTTCTTTCTAGTATATTTGTTGAATCCTTTTTATGTGTGTTCTCCTTCCATACACGAGTGTTATCACTTTTGTTAAAAGATTTTGCTTGCTTCACGTAGCAAGCTATGTTTTGTAGTAAGTGTTATGCTGTATCAAGCCTTTTTAAGGCTCATAATTTGAT
Organism: Amblyomma mixtum; assembly: GCF_055824585.1. Lineage (NCBI taxonomy): Eukaryota > Metazoa > Arthropoda > Arachnida > Ixodida > Ixodidae > Amblyomma > Amblyomma mixtum. The sequence goes on from NC_143019.1 coordinate 43,126, forward strand.
TTTCCAATAAACTACAAATTTTGGACTTCACTAATGCGTTTAATCAGCTGAATGCAAGAAACTGCAACTCGGCGAGGTGGTCGCAGGTCGACTCGGCATCTCGGTAAACGGTAAGTTGCGAGGTACAGTCTTTGTAAAAAGTTTAGAGCCCAAGGGGTTCACTTCCAAACTTTATAATGGGACTCCAGGAGCATTCATGTATGTCCTACCTATTGCAGGAGGCAGTAGCAGAAATCTTCTTATGTCCAGGAAATTTGGAGCGCTAGATATCCATTAAGAACGACAGAGTGTGGCTAAAAAGAAAACCCCTGGGCTCCAAACTTTTGACAAAGGCTGTACACTCAATCTTACAATGGCATGGCCTTACACTTCACCACCCTTAAGCGCAAATGTTTTAAACCTAACACTGCGCATCCTAAACCCGGCTATGTGTCCTTACGCTCGCACAACATCACTCGATCGAGACAGCCGCGCGGATCGGTCGATATCCACAGGGTCCATATCGGAGAAAACTTGCACGCAGTTGACATATCGCTCGCACAGCGTACAGTAAACAGATATGGTACGCTTCAGACTGCTTCGCGTATCGCTAGGGTGTCTAGTATCGCTTTGCTGACGGATACCATTGGATGCGGCGCGGCTTTCTTGGCACTGCACGCTTCGGTGAGCACAGCGCGGCCCACGCATATCGGTCGCCAACAATTGTGACCGTCATGCATAGGGGAATGTAGACGCAACGGGTATACTTACAAGGACACGGTCTGGACGAGTTTGTATTTATTCGTGGTTAAAACAGCGCGGGAAAAATACACAAAAATGAAGGAACACGCAGAACACGTATACATGCACAAAACAAGCGCCGACTCGCAAATGGCTTTTTCTTCCCTCGCTGCTGTAACCATATAAACCAGCGTGTCACCGTCGTCTATCGCTTTATGAGCCGAAAAAGCCGAAAAAGAATAGCGAAGCTGCAGCGCCAAGCCTTTTCAGAGAAAGCTGTCGCGGGCTTCCAAAACAACCGCTTTCGTCAAGACGGCATCCTGAATGAACTAAGCGCACAGCAATGAAGACCGGCACCGACTACAGGCCTCTGGAACTTTGTGCCTCCCGCGGACCACAACGATTGAATAAAAATGCGAATTTCCAACTCTACTCGACCGGCTCTGCCGACATGGGTGATGCGTGAAGCAGACGACGCCGCTGCGCCCAACGCTGCTATTGGCTGCGCCGCCGGCCAAGGAATCCCAGTAGGCCTTGCGAAACCACGTGACTTCCTGCACGTTTTTTGTAACGCGGCTCGGATAGCGAGGGCCTCTCCCATCACAAAGCCTCTCCAATGGTTTCCTTCCTCCATGTACGGGACCAAGTTTTGCGGTTTCGCGGCCTAGCAACCTTGGTTACGAGTGCTCACGAGTCTTTTTTTTTTTTCTGCACGCTCGCGAGTGCGATGGTGCTTTACGCCCGGCGTTGCCGCAGGCGATGTCGTTGCCGAAAGATCCACTTTTGCAGAGGCATATTGCCCGTGCTCTAATATAGGAAGCATTCTCTAGTATCATGGATGTTATGTATTTTCTTGTGCGAACGTGAAGTACGCCGAGCATGCCGGCCGGCCTGGATCCCGTCTGCCGGCGTCATAAAAAGGAGCTAAAGTGTGTTCTTGACGTAAATAATAAACCCTGGGATAAGAAATGTGAAAAATGTGTCATTTTTGAGGATCGCTGACGAATACTGAGCTGCTGGCAAAGGTAACGACTGTGATACGAGCAAACTTTTTGCCACAACCGCCTCGCAGCTGCCGCTGGCCCGACGTTGCGGTCCGGCTCGCCTGGCGCCCGCTCGCTTCGCTGCTGAAGACGTCATGGAGATTTACCATACTATTATTTTATTGTGAGATGATGCTGTTGACAGTAAAGCGATGTGTAGAGTAGGCCTTTTATTATAGCGCAGGCGACTTCCGAAGCGCCGGCCGCTGCGACTTCGATGCGGAAGAGGCTATAGGCATAGCGACGACCACGGCAACCAGGCAGCAGAAGAGCTCGTCGCCCGGAGCGCCCGCGAGCGATGCCGTTGCCGAAAGCTCGAAACATAAGTAGGCATGCTTTGTCGCTGCTCGAGCAGTCTTTCTGAGGGACTGCTGTACGGCGGCGAAGTGCGACACCGATAGACGATATGCGAAATTGCTTGGCGGTCTGGCAACACCGCGCCCACAACTTCCGGTTTCCATCTTGGCGCGGTCGAGCTCGTCGAGCTGGTGCATCGTTTGCTATGCGTACTTTCTTCTTGCGAGTGGAATTTCAACAGGCAAGCTTCAGCTGCTGCGTTGTTTTCACAGCTGATCTTTGACTAAATGTAGGTGCTTTCAATAAGCGCCAGCTTACTCCTACCGCGTCCTCAGCTTCGCTTGAAGTCTGGCGCTGATGATCGCAATAATCGGCACTCGAAAGTGGGTTGGAAAGTCGAACCGTGACCGTGTGCTGTTGTCGTTTTAATGCTCGCATTAAAGCACCAGTTCAAGCATCACGCATTATCATGGCTATTTTATTCCCAGGTGGACGTGACTTCATCTGGTAGGGTAGCGAGCGGTTATTTTGCGGTGAGTGCGCACGTGTGTTGACAAACTTCTGTGATAGTGCGAACTTTCGTTCGCGCCGACGCCAGGAGCTTCGTGCATTGCAGTCTAATCACACAAGACCCTCGACCAGCTGCGTAATTCGATTCCTTTACTGTAATGTGCAATGCGCATCTGCGGTTTTCAACGTCACCGTTTCAGAGCCCGGCGTCGGTTGATTTTCGCCGCAATTCGTTGAAACCGCGTCTTGCTTAAGACGCAGTTGAAGCGAGTATTGCGATGTTGTCAATCGATATTACCAATAGGAAAGTGGGCATATATAATTCAAAATGTAAGCAAAGACGCAGTTTTTTTTTTTTTTTTAGATAAGCACTGAGCTACCGCGGCGGCTTGATTAGAGAAAGAGCGTACAGCTGTAGGTGCCTGCACGGACTCGATACGCTGGTCAAGTTGTGTGTGCAGGGGCGAAATTAGCATGTTCGGTTGCTTCCGAAACTTAATTAGCTTACTCCCAAACTTGGACAAATGGCTTTGTTGCGAAGCAAGCTGTTGAAGCTTGCTACAACGATAATAAAATCTGATGGCCTGAAGCGTTTTCAGAACACTGTTGCACGAACTTTCTAGCTTAGAAATGCGTCCCTCCTTCATAATAAAGTAGCTATATTATTCGCTTCTTTTTTTTTTAGATTTTCGTCACCGCAGATATGGAAGGTATAGGAATCCTCAAGAAATAAAGCATTCGCACCTCAGTTTTTATACGTGGGGTGTATTGCTTCACAAGGACTCCTTAACGCGCATAATGGTCCAGAGAGTTTTCTCGCCCTTCTAAAACTAATTGAACGCGGGAAAAACTTAACTGAACACGTAGCAAACTAAGCAGTAATCGGCATATGGTTCTTCGAGTGAACTTATTTCGCCACGGCACGAGCGATTGGCCCGCTCAAAAAAATTACCTTCTCTATTACGTTGTTCAAGTATGCGTCTATATATATTCACGCCCGACCGGGGAGTTGATAAATGCACGAAATCGGCTTCTAATTTTGATCAGAGACAACAAAGGCTGTGGTCCTTATCTTAATTTAAACGCAAATCACCTCGAGAGATTTGTCAAAAATCAGCGCAGAAAGCGAAAGCTGCGCACTGATCCGCGTGATGACACATGATACGTCGCATGGCGTTTTGTGTTACTAAAACGTTGGGACGGAGCAAAAAAATAGAAAAGCGAAAAGCTGGAACGCACCTAGTTCTGGCACGCATCTTAGTGTCTTTTCACAGTGGAGAGGGCAGCGCAACACTGCATCGGCATTTTACTTTTCAAACGAAGCGCAGCCGTTTTAACCCAACGCTGGGCAGCGGTTTCGTTTTCTGTACCGTGCCAACATGGAGGACTTAGTTCTCGGAGCGCCGAGAGATGGCGCTGCGCATTTCGCATATCGTCTATTGCGGGCGGAGCTTGGGTAGAGCGGCGCAGCGATGCTCACCGCTCCGTGTCCCTGCTTGCAGTGGGGCGGCAGTTCGCAAGCGGCGATCAGTGCGGCGCGTCGGCAAAGTGGCCATATGGCTTGATGAATGTTGCTGCGCGTGCATTATTTGTCTAAATAATGATTGCACTTCGCGCTCTGAGCTCGCTACTTGTTTTTGGTCGGCTAATGTTTTCGCTCGGCCACCGATATGCCCAAGGCACGTCGGCCAACGGGTCTCGTTTTGGTCGGCGGCGTTGTCACACTACGACGACGCTTGGTCGTTGGGGCGTCGTCGTCGTCGTCGGTTCAGTGTGACTGGCTAGTCGGGGAACGACCAGGTTGGCCGACGCGACCGTCGGCGTCGCTGTCGCGTCGACCTCGGGGTCCCGTCGGCCTAGTGTGAACGCGCCTGAACTGCGCGCTGGTCCCAGGCTGCCCTAGTCGTCGCTAGGCCTAGGTGGTCTCGCTTCCGCAGTTGACGGCGCTTTGGAAGTCGACTGTGCTATAATAAAAGGCCTACTCTTCACATCGCTTTAGTGCGAACTCGTCCCATAATAGAAGATAAGTTCGATTTCCACGACGCCTTCATCAACGGAGCTAGCAGACGAGCAGCGCGCACGAAGAAGCAGCGTCGAGCTGTCGGGATGGGACAACGTCGGCGTGAGGTCGGCGCTGTTGTCGGCAGAGTGTGACACACGGGTCGGCCGACGGCTGCTATCTCGGCGATGCGACGGCGATGCGCTCGTCAGGCGACGACCGGTGCTCGGTCGGCGTCTGCGCAGTGTGACAGACGCGCCGACGGCACGAAAATCGCTGCCGCCGACCATCGCCAGACTGAAATCGGCCGATCGTCGGCGTAGTGTGAACGCGCCTTTACCATTTGACGTTGCCTACACGCTCGGCGTTCGCTGGCACAATCTGAGCTGCGTCGGGCCTGACGCCTGCCTCCTCTTCGGAATCGCTGGCCAGCGGATCAAAAATGAAGTGATTCAATTCAAATTCAATTCAAATATTTATTCCAACATTACACCATACAGATATAATGTCGAGGATGGCAGGCAAGAAGCCTCCTGGAGGCTTGACCGGTCCTGCATCCTGGTGTACACTTGGCAGAGCGGCGGTGGCAGTCAGCTCATCAGAACACAAGAAGTGAATAAAGAAAGCCCAAAACAAAACAAAGAAACATTCACAAATATGTATGAAGGAGAGACAGAGGTAATAAAGAAATAATAAAGACAAAAATATATTACATTTTATGCAGTATAGGAACGCATGAAGGCTTTAAAGTTTGACGGGTTCATGCTTAGAATGTCGATACCCATTTCAATTAGGGAATTTAACAACCTTGGTAAATTATTCTCAAGCATCTGTTTGCTATAATTAGTTCTGTATCTCGAAACATTCCATATTTCCGTGCGGCGTGTAGTGTAGACAGGTACATTCTGATGCAGGTTCGCGATTTTCACTAACGTAAAATTATGCTTCCTGCTGCTATAGTAAAAATCCCGCAGAATTCTGTATGTGTAAATGTCGTGAATCTTTCTTATGTTATACTTCTCGAAGAGTGGTTCAGTGTGTTCCGTAAAGGATACATTGGCAATAATACGTAGAGCCCTTTTCTGCATGATTAATATATTATTAAGATTTGATTGTGTCGTTGTACCCCATACTAAGTGACCATAATTAATGTGCGAGGCAAACAAGGCATTATACAAAAGTATTTTAACAAAAGTAGGAAAAATGTGTCGATTGCGACTTAGCATTCCAACCGTACTGCTTAGCTTCTTGAGGACTGAATCTGCATGCTCGTCCCATTGTAGGCTGCTGGAGAAGGTTACACCAAGAATTTTAATTGAGTTAACAACCTCAATTTGCATAGACTCGAACAGTATATTATGGTACTGTGGGATTTCTTTTCCTTGAGTTCGGAAAATTACTGCTTTTGTTTTACTGCAATTAACCTGTAGGCAATTTTTTTTCGACCAAATCGAAAGTCTCCCGAGAAGTTCATTTGCCATTCTTATTAATTCTGTGTAATTGCGGGACGATAAAAAAATACTCGTGTCATCTGCGTACATTATAAATTTTGCTTCTTGATAAATCGATACTATATCATTAACATAAATGTTAAAAAGTAGCGGCCCGAGAATACTTCCCTGTGGTACACCTGAGATTATGCCCCGGGTTTGCGATTTGAATTCGCTTAATGAGACAAATTGGTGCCTGTTTTTGAGGTAGGAAGATAATAAAGCGAGAGGTGTGCCCCTTACGCCGTACCATTCTAGTTTATTGAGGAGAATATTGTGGTTGATATGGTCAAACGCCTGAGTGTAATCAACAAATATACCGAGAGTTAAAAGCTTGTTTTCAAAGTTTCTTAACATGTGCTCTTTCTGATCTAAAAGCGCTAGTTCTGTGGACTTTTCTTTCTGAAATCCATACTGTGCTTCGGTTATAAGCTGGTGTTTACTGCAAAATGAAGACAGCCTATTGGGGATAATTTTCTCAAAACCTTTAGAAAAAATGGGGAGAATCGATATTGGACGGTAGTTTTTTATATTCTGTTTGTCGCCTTTTTTAAAAATAGGAATTACTCTTGCGGTTTTCATTCTGTCGGGAAAAACCCCGCAAGAGATACACATGTTATAAATGTACACCAGTATAGGGGCGAGTTCATGTATGGCATATTTAACAGGCCGTATCTGTAGGTCGTCCATGTCGCAGCTGCGTGAATTTTTAAGGTTGAGATAAATGGAACACACCTCTTCACTGTCAGTTGGCGCGAAAAAAATGGAATTATTGTTTCTAGGTGCAGTGAGGTCATTGCTAGGACGAGCATTCTGGTCAGTATCTTTTGTTACAAAGTACTGATTAAATGCATCAGCAAGCTCCTGGTCTCTCACTAAGCGTCCATTTAACGAAATCTCTTGTGGTTGTTCCCCCTTCTGTTTCCGTCCTGTAAGAGCATTTACCTTGTTCCACAGTTTAGCCGTTTGTCCGGTACAGGATACAAGTTCCTGAATATAATACGCGTCTCTTGCTATTCTTAACTCTTTAGTTAACTTATTCCTAAAGGTCTTAAACAATTTGAGATGTGAGGGTTCTCGAGTTTTTAGAAATTTCGCATACAACCTGTCTCGTTTTCTAATTTTCCTTAAAAGCTCATTGGTTACCCAAGGCTTCCGAATCTTTTTATTTATTTTTTTCTCTTTAGAGACAAAGTGTTTCCTGTATACTGTCACAAAGTGACTTATGAAGGTATCATAAGCCTCCTGTGCTGTATGTTGTAAAAACACGGTATCCCAGCAAGTACCTTGTATGTCGATGCGGAAAGCCTCTAGAGAGTTTTCAGTGATGCTTTGCAAGTTTATACACGCTTTCTTCGTATTCGGTGCTCTTTCGGGTGCTTTAACGGACATACATATTGGCATATGGTCACCTATACAGCAGCTTAGTACGGCACTGGAGACACATGGCAGATCGTAGTTTGTGATAAAAAGGTCAAGTAAAGTAGCTGACGTGGAAGTTATCCTTGTTTCAGATTTTATAACATTCGCGTATCCATAGGATGCAAGTAGTCTTTCAAAGTCAATTGATTTGCGAGTAGCACCTTTGATATCAATGTTGAGATCGCCGCCAATTATAACTCTCTGCCTATTCTGACTTGCAAAGACAAGAAATTTCTCAAGAAAATTGAAAAATGCACTATGGTCTCCATCAGGGGGCCGATAACATGTAGCAAAAAGTAAACAATTGGCTTCAACACAGAGCATTTCGTAGTCATCGGTCACGGAACAGAAATCAGATAACAAATCACTTTTCATAGAGTCATCTATTAACATTGCAACACCTCCGCCACGTCTTGATGTCCTGTTCAAATAAAATGTGTTTTTATTGGGCAATCTAAATACCTCAGAATCTTCATTATACCATGTTTCACTAAACATAACAACATCACAGTGTATGTTTATGCCAGCAAAGTAGGCCTCCAACTCTGGAATTTTGTTATTGAGTGACTGGACATTCATATGAACACAGCTCAGTCGTTTTGAACCCAAGTTATGAAGAGTAAACCATTGTTCTTTTGGTATAGATTGCAAGCTGTCCATAAGGAGAGAAAGTTTCAGAAAGCTACAAAGTGGAAAGGACGTCTACGAATGTAGAGCGTCCAAGTCACTTTCACATTTGATCACTGTGGCTGTTTCACCTGGAGCCCTGCGCACGAGAACCTTGCCGCCTGTGTGCCACACAAATTTGTAGTCTGCCCCTTTCGCCCATTCTTTAGCAAATGTAAGCAGCTTCTTAGACCGAGACGTCATATTTTCACAGATGTACCGCTTCTCGTCAGGTCCATTCAAAGCTTTCCTTTTGGCCATGAAAGCATTCTTAAGTTCTTGGCGAGCACAGCGCATTATAATCCCTGGCGTGTTTCCCGGTTTTGCTGGCAGTCTGTGGAGTGCTACCACGTCCTCTCTAGCTAGAACATTTAGGTTTAGTTCTTTCGCCAGGTCATTTACTTTCTCAAAAAGATCTTCGCCCTTCGTTTCAGCAACACCGTGGATCTCGATGTTGAGGCTTCTGCTACGCCACTCAAGTGCATCTATGTCTGTCTCAAGCTGCACTAGCTGCTTAGTGGCTCCGGATTTCTCAATGCTCTCGACTTTGCGCCTAATATCTTTGAGTACTTTTTCTTGGCGGTCCTGACGTTGCTGTATGGCGTCAAAGCGATCTGAGAGTAATTGGATAGACTCTTCTATGCCGTTTACCTTGGTCGGTAATTCAAGAAGCGTGTTTAATTTCCGGTCCATCTCTACAAGTTTAGCCACCACTTCACTATCAGATGTCCTCGTATGTGGACTCCCGGTGTTTCCTGTTTTACAAACTTCACACTTCCAAGACTTCTTAGCAAACTTTTTGGACTTAAACTGCTGCTCAGTGACGCCAGAGCACGTTCCTACATGAAATAAAAATTCACATTCTCCACAGGTCAATGCAAAACCATCACTCACTGCACACCGACAGATGTTACACCGCTCCATCATAAGCAAACGACAATAGTAGATAAGAATATTGCCTCGGTCTAGGGCGCTCTCAAACGTGCGTATCGCGTTTACATTGTCAGCAACCCATCACACTGGCAGCAAACGGCGGAGCGCCTATAAACAGTGCAAGCGGCACTGAACAACAATCACTAACCTGGGACAGTACAGAAAGAAGGATTCAGCAGGCTGCGTGTGATCCGCTCCGCCGCTGCTGCCAAAGTGAGAGGAACCGCCCCCGCCGTTGCCGTAGCGTAGCTTGCAGATAGCAGCAGCGCTTGCGCTGAGTCGTTGCAGCGATGTGGCGATGTGGCGCGTGTTTCAAAACGTTGGCTCCGCCAGGCCGTCGAAGAGTGCCGGGTACAGAAACTTCTGCAGCACCTCGGGAGGCTCACAGTTCCGCTGCGTATTCCGGGAGAGCGCGATAACCTGGGACAGTACAGAAAGAAGGATTCAGCAGGCTGCGTGTGATCCGCTCCGCCGCTGCTGCCAAAGTGAGAGGAACCGCCCCCGCCGTTGCCGTAGCGTAGCTTGCAGATAGCAGCAGCGCTTGCGCTGAGTCGTTGCAGCGATGTGGCGATGTGGCGAGTGTTTCAAAACGTTGGCTCCGCCAGGCCGTCGAAGAGTGCCGGGTACAGAAACTTCTGCAGCACCTCGGGAGGCTCACAGTTCCGCTGCGTATTCCGGGAGAGCGCGATAACCTGGGACAGCACAGAAAGAAGGATTCAGCAGGCTGCGTGTGATCCGCTCCGCCGCTGCTGCCAAAGTCGGTATTGTCGGGGTTCGAACCGCGGCGTCTTCTTCCTCGTCTGCGTCATCCCGCGATTCCTCATAATCGGTGTCTTCGCCGAAATAAAACTCTTCTTTCCGACTCGGAGCTGTTCGACTTGCCCTCCGCCCGGCTCTCCGTGTTTACGCGCACACGTGCGTGTCAAGCGGACGACATGCCTACACGACGTCATGGCTTTCCGGACCCACGTGACAACGCATTGGCCGCATTTGTTTTTCCAGTCCCGGACTACTTGCTGGCAGGTCTCGGCTTCCGCTCGGACAGGAAAAGCGTCATGGTCACATGACCTGCTTGCCATAGGCATGCCATAGGCTGCTTTCGAACTCGCCGCCAGAGCCGGGCTCCCCCTCGGTTACCGTACAAGGACGCTGTCATCTGCTAGCAGACGATGCAAGCCACGGCCACCACGACGCCGAAGCAACGCCGAAGCAACGCCGTGCGCTCGATCATGATACTGAGTCGATTTAAAGACTGTACTGTCAGCTTAGCGTAGGTGCATTACAGAACTCAGCTTCGGAGGCATGCTCGCCGCTACTGCTTGCGGCGAAGTTCGCACAAAGTAGCCCAACTCGTTGCGGATAGGCAGATAGACGAAAGCCTTCGCAAAAATGTTGACAACACGCTCTATAGCTGCTCCAGTATACGAGTGGTTCACCTGCGATGCTTTCAGGTAAGCGTACAGACAGCATGTCGCAAAACAAGCGAACGAGAACCTCTTGACGACACGAGCAAACAATACGCGCTCGCAGCTTCGAACGCGCGTCCGTGTGCGGTGGATTTCAAGAAAATAAACGAAGATGCAAGAACAAAAAGTCTTGCGATGGCTCAGAGAGCAGCTACGGAGCTCATTTGAAGGTTTAACGCATGATATCGACCTCCAGGAACACGAAAAGTACTCAAAATACACACGGAGTCTAACTCAATATGGCTGCCAGCGCGGCGCGCAGCTGTCGTCTGCTGCGTTCTCAGCAGCCCGCGGACTGCCATAGGCTAAAAACGAACGCGTTGCTATGGCGATGCAGGCAGGTGGGCGGAGCTTTCGGGCTGCCCGAGAAAAACAAATACCGGACTCGAGTCCGCAAGTAGTCCCGGACAATCCGGGACTGAAAAACAAATGCGCCCATTGTCTGGTTTTTGACGTCATGAAAGAGCCTGGCAAAACCTGGCAACTACGAACCGAAACCGAAACTGCTGGGTACAAATAATACGATTATTAATTATATAATGCGAGTTCATGCTTCTAAGATGGTGTTCTATGCTCACTGAATCGCTACGCATTATTTACAACCCAGAGATACAACACAAAAATTTGGTGTCTCTACCCCTTTAAGCCTAGGAGCGGCAGAATCGCCACTCTAATTATTAAAATAGAGCAAATTTATCTCTTATATGCTTTCTTATAGGCGAGATGAGACAAAGCGAAAGACAGGCGCCCAATTTATGGCCAGTGAACGCACTAAAAAAGGCAGCAACAACGAGAATTCAGTCCGAAGCGAGAGGTCCGGCTTCGACGGGCGCCGCCATGTTTGTCGCCGCGCGGCGGAAATCCAGATGGTTGCCAGATGAGACTACCATCTCATACAGATGTGTTCCCACATTAATAAATTCTATTGTAAAATGTTCTACCGCACTCCTTGGAACCACAGCTGGCTAAACGGTAATTTGAGTAAAGAGCTATCGGTTGCCGCAAAGAAAATATGGTCGATAAAATTCAGTAGACTGACCCTTTAAGCTGGACACACCACTTCGTGTAGCCACACTGAATGTCAGAGGGCTTGGAGCAAGAAGGCGGCAGTACCAGCTTCACCGCCTCCTTTTAGACAATGATCTAGACCTGATAGCAGTCCAAGAGTCTAAAATATAGTCAGAGGAACATGCCGGCCGCATGGTGGTTCCTTTTCAGGCAAAGTTTCATGTGTGCGTTTGCCATTCTGTAGGTGCATCTGGTGGATGCCTCTATTCGCAACACTTTGGGTATAGGCGTGGAGTCGATTTTTAAGGCGGAAGCCTTTAATGCCTCATCGTTGTAAGCAGGAGCTGTCGACAAGAAATGTCACGCTTTTCAGTTGGTCGAAACGGTCGTAACGTCACAGTGCGCGAATTTCAAACGGGGCCAATTGTACTTTGGCTACTAACCATGCAACCAATTAAAGGGATCGTATAGTGATGCTCCAAGTAAGTTTGAGTTTAGTTAATTGCTTAATTCACCAATCAGTTTAATTAACCTTTCTAGTCAGACCAGATAAATAAATAAAACCGAGTAAGAAATTGGCCGAGCTTGGGAATCGAACCCCGGTCTCCGGAGTGCGAGTCGAGCACGCTACCACTCGGCCATGCCAGCTCGTTGGTTTGGAATGAACAAAGGTGCGTCTAGTGAATACGGTGTCTTCGTTCACTCCCATCTTACTCCCTTCCCGTTACGGCGAGGTTCAGGTGTCCACCGAGATATGACAGACAGATACATTTCCTTTCCTCAAAAACCAATTTACCGACGAGCAAGGCGTATTTGTCCGCGTTTCAGATTGGTCCAAATTGTCGTGATGTCACCACGCGCGAATTTTGACGGGTGTCCACCGAAATATGTGAGACAGTTACTGCGCAACTTTCTTTCGTCAAATACAATTTTCGACTAGTGTCTACTGAGATATGCGAGACAGTTAATGCGTAATTTGCTTTCCTCAAATACAATTTTCATTTTCTTCACTACGGCCCCTCTTTCTTCTTTCACTCCACTTCCTCCCTTCCTGTACAGTGCGGCTCAGGTGTCACCGAGACGACAGAGAATTACTGCGCCATTTACTTCCCTTAAAAAGCGTTGCGTTTAAAGGGCAAGGCGTCGCGCCGAACGGGTGGTGGCGTTCAATGGACTCAGTGGCAGCGCTACAACACGCTGTCGCGTTCCACTCCTAAAGGCGAAGCTTAAGCGTCATTAATTGGCAGTTAATTAATGCACCAACAAAATGTGAAGTGAACAATCGCGTAGCAGAATGCAGCACTCAGGCTTTCGCCTTTCAGCACTTTAGCCGCTAAAGTTCCTCGTAATATTTTTTCTTGTGAAAGTGGCCGTCTTTTGGTTGTTGATTTCACCTTTTCGAAATTATGTTGGCATGTTATTTGTGCATATGCTCCGAATGTGGAAAGAGAGCGTCAGAATTTTTTTGAATCCTTAATTGGAGTCATGGTTCAAGTGCGACAAAATTTTGGTTGTTCTTGGCGACTTCAATTGCGTGTGCATGGCTGTTGACAGAGCTAAGTGCAGAAAATTTAGAGATAAGAGTGCTGAAACGCTGACCGCATTTGTTAGTGACTACAGCTTAGAGGATATTGGCAGTGTGTTCTCCACTGGGAGCTGTCCGGAATACACGCACTTTCAGCGCGATAGTCATGCGCGATTGGACAGAGTATATGTGTCAGTTGATCTTGTTCCCTTATGCTCTAGTTATCACGTACAACCAGTGACTTTCAGTGATCATTGTCTTGTAAGTGCCACTTTTGGAAAAAAGAGCAGGAAAGCACGCTTTAACTGGCACTTGTGGAAACTTAATGCCAAACTTTTGGAGGATGAAGAGTTCGTGATGAAAATTAAGACTGATTTTGAGAACATTCTTATTGCCCAACCAGTTTCTTTTGCAATGGAATGGGAAAGATTCAAAGAGCTGGTGAAGATTAAAGCAATAGAAAGGAGCAGTGTGATTAGGTATAAAGAGAAAGAAAAAGAAAGAACCCTGCACGCTGAACTGGAATGCTTGCTGAACATGGAAAGCACAGCTCCTGGAATGTTCACAAAAGAAATCAGATATGTGAAATGCGAACTGGAACGCAATGACACAGAAAAATATAAAGCTGCTGTCGTACGTGCAAGGTCCGAAAAATTGTGGGTAGGCGAAACGCCTACAAAGCGAGCGCTCGCGGACGAAAAACGGCACGCTTGCCAGAAAGAAATCAGAAAGATAAGATACGGAGACGCAATTACCAGCGATCCAGGAGATATTCAGAACGCCTTTGTGGACCACTTCACAGAACTTTTTAGTAACAAGCGCCAGACTGTAGAAGGTTTCCATGTAAACTTCTTACAATTGATGCCAACACTTGACGATGAAATCAAGCAGCGCCTAGAGCTGCCAATTACCTTGCAGGAGATAGAAAAAGCAATAGACGACCTACCATCTGGGAAAGCCCCTGGGCCAGATGGGTTGAGTGCTATATTCTTCAAAACATTCAAACACTACGTCGCTCAACTGATGCTCAAAGTATTAACAGAAGCTTATGAAAATAATCAAGTTCCATTGTATTTTACTACCTCCCACATTGTTTTAATTCCCAAGACTGATGACATGGAGAAACGTATGTTGGTGGGGTCCTATAGACTGGAGCAAAATGGTGGTTTGAGCTAGTTGGTACATCTATAGGCTGATTGGTCCTATAGACCAATCAGCCTCACAAATGTGGATTACAAGGTGTTCATGAAGATTTTAGCCAGCAGATTGCAAAGTGTAATCGCCAAGTTAGTTGGGCCGCATCAAACCTGTGGCATCAAAGGTCACAGCATTGCCACAAATATACATGTTGCACGAAGCTTATTAGAATGCGTTGACGCGCTTGGCAGTCAAGTAGCTATGATGCAGCTAGATTTAGCAAAAGCTTTCGACCGTGTTTCTCATGACATTATTTTCTCAATTCTAGAGCATGCTGATATGTTTTGCCGGGCTAGTAGCGTGTCCCACCAGGCATCGGGTCCAAGAGCACCGCCGCAGTGCCGAAGGAGGAAGGAACGTGGGCCGGAGACGGAGAGTAGGGGAAATGAAGGAAAAACTGTATTTACATTTTTACATGATTATTTACAAAAATGAAAAACAAGGTAAAAACTGAGAAGTCTCAGGGAAACGTTGAGCGTATCGCTCAGGGAGACGCTCCGGGAATCGATGAACGGCTCGAGCGCTTTAAATAGACCCTCCCGAGATCTTCCCGCCTTTTTCAACCAATCGTAGGGACTTCGTCCGGGTGCTCCAAGGTCGTTCACCGCTTCGTCGTCTTCCTCGGCTGAGGCCCCTGAATAGTCGGAAGTGGCCCGTCAGGCCAGGTGGATTTCATATCTTGTCTCGAGGAAACAAGATGGGCGAACACCTGCCGCGTCGTCACCTCGCTTCATCCGCTGAGGCCCGTGGATACTTGGAAGTGTCCAGAAGAGCGTCTTGACGGGCTAGTCGTTTCCGGCCAGGTGGATTCCATATCTTTGTTCCAAGGAAATTCCCCAAAGGCGGACACCTGCCGCGGCGTCACCCCGTGGTTGACAAAAGAGCTAGGACCGGTTGAATGGCAGGCGCTTGGCAGACGCTCGTCTCCGCAGGTAGCAGCAGCTGGCGTTGATGCATGTCACCTTGACAGATGCACACAATGTCGCAAGGTCAATACTTGGGTGCCTTGGGTGACGTTTAAGGGGAACTCCGGAAGACCCGTAGTGGCAGTTAGGCAGAAGTGGTGGTACCAGGAATCCAGGAGTTGAATACCTCCCTCGTGTTCGTTTCCACCTGTCATGAGGTTGCATGGGGGCGCGTGTATGAAGACCACTTTCACAGAACTACGCACTGCATCTGGGTATGGCCTAAGTGGAGACAGGTGTGACGGGGACACACAAAGAGACTTGGGGGGGGGGGGGGGGGGGGGTGTAGAAACACAACAGCACGTCCGCCGCCCGAAGAGGTCTCGTAGTGGTTGCAGCCAACGCTGCTGCGCGCAGAGACCTGGAGTTGTGTCCGTTCGGCTTTTGGTCACAGCTGGGCCCAAAGGTTCTTCTTGCTTCGTTGACAGCTGTAACGATCTCAACCAGCAAAGTCCAAAGCCCAACAAGCAGAAAGCGCCAAACCGACTTCAAGAACTGCCAAGCTGTTTTCGGTCAAGAAAGACACTTTCGAGTAAATGAGTTGTCGCGTGAAATTTACGTCCTCCTCCGAAAGTTGACAAGTTTGACCAAACCAGAATACACAGAGCCTGTTTAGCCAAAAGGGAAAAATTTCCTAAAATTTTTTTTTTTTTGGGGGGGGGGGGGGTGCCGTAGCATGGTTTATGTCACAGAAAGCCACCTCCCGTGAGAGCATAAAGAGAAGGTGGAGCTGCGGAACACACATACAAACAGACGAAATGATTCCCGCTAAAGCAAAAAGAAAATACAAATTTGCCTAGCGGATTAACGTCCGGGGAGTCAGGAAAGGGCATTATACGGGAAAGCTTCGGCTGAGGCCATCAGCGTTGCCATTACCTCGCACTTTACTGCAACGCATGTAAACTGAGTCCGGCAATGCCAATCTCCAAAATTTCGCTCTCATTTCGCATAGGAGAGGGTAATGAACAAAAGACAAAAACAAGCATTAAACTCAATATGAGATTATGCCTCGTATCTGCCCCTTGCGCGGCCGCGGTCCGACAGCTGCCTTAGCAGATGAGACATTGCATAATGCTAGGAATTTAAGCTTGCATTTCTGTACAGGAGAGTTAAATGAACAAAAAGAAACAAGCAATAAACTGAATAGGATTATTCCTCGAAACCGTCCAGAAACAGCGTTACGATTAGAGGAATTTACTGGTTCCTATTCTTCAGCCGCCCCCTGCGCGGCCGCGGTGCGATAGCTGCTCTAGCAGGTGCAACAGGAGACAAGGCTAGGAATTTCAGCATGGGAGGGACCCTTAACTGTTCCTCGTCCAAGTCTCGCGGTTCTGAAGTTTAGCTGACGCTCAGAAAGCAGAATGCGAGAAGGGAGCGAACGAGTGCGAATGCCGTGCCAGCGAATCTGCCTCTCTCGGATTGGGTTCGCGCATTGCGTCCCCTTAGCTTGTGTTCCCTTTATGCGGCGCGTGCGAACTCTTGAGCGCTGAGGTGCCAAATTGGGGCGGGTACCCGGTTGTCCGGTTTTCCGTGCAGCAGTCAACATGAGGCGCACTTTCCCCTTCATTAACATTCCCCGTTTGGCCACCTCTATACGCTGCCGCTCCGTGGAAACCCTCGCTGTTGGTTTGCGTGGCGCGTCACTAGCCATCGCGGAACCGTCACAGCTAGGTTAAGTCGTCGGCGTTCGCCTCATTGTCAGTTTGTGATCCAGCCTGCTCTGGCTCACCACTGTGAGAGTTTGTAAGACTTACAGGGCCACGGTTGCCCTCTTCACCCGCGTGCTCTGCTGGCGCTGCGAATTCTGGAGCCTTCGAAATGGTGAGGACCTGCGCAGCGTTATCTCCAAAACTAAGGCCTTTTTCTCTGGGCAGCATATCCGAGCGATTTGTGAAAATGGAGGGATACTGCTTAGGCAGGTTTTGAGAGACGGCTGCTTCGGTCAGAAGCAGCTCGAGCGGGCTCTCGATCGCGACGCGGGCAGTAAGTTGGTCGTGTTGGATACCTTTCCTATCCTTATAGTGGCGGTACAGCAGGCCAGAACGGAGCTGGAAAGGTATGTTCTTCCGTGACACACCTATGTCACTTTGGGGACTCAAGTTGCGTAGAGATTGGTCTTTCTCTTGCTCAGCGGTGAACGTTTCTCTGTCCACACGAAGGAGTTCGAGAAAGCCATCTGAGTGGGGCAACACTAGATTCTTTTTCAGTTCCTCACCTAGCCCCAGCTCATCACTTGCGCCTGCTTCGGAAGACTCACTATAGACTGCACTACTGTCGGTACTCTTTACCCCTGTGCTACCAGTGAGTAAGTCCTGGGCTGGCTCGTCATTTGGTAACGCGGAGCCGTCACGGGTTAAGTCGCCGGCGTTTTTCTGATCGTCAGTTTGTAACAAAGCCTGCTCTAGCTCCTCACCGTGAGAATTTATCAGGCTTAGAGGTTCAGGTTTGCCCTCTTCAACCACGTGCTCTGCTGGCGCTGCGACCTCACGAGCCTTCGAAATGGTAAGGACCTGCGCAGCATTATCTCCAAAACAAAGGCCTTTTTCTTTGGGCAGCATATCCAAGCGATTCGAGAAAATCGAGGGATGCTGATTAGGCAGGTTTTGGGAGATGGCTGCCTCGGTCAGACGCACCTCGAGCGGGCTCTCGATCGCGACGCGGCCAGTTGGCAAAGAGACGCTGGTTTCATTGGAACATAACTCATTTTCGGGTGTTTGGTCGCGAGCGGCTGTCGTTCCCTCATCGTTAAACTGATCATTGTTTCCAGGCAGCGCAGAGGCGCATTCCTCGCTTACAATAGAACTTGCAGTTGCCGCTTTCAGCGCGCGACTGCTTTCTGGAGGACTACATTTTTGCTCTGCGCCTACGCCTTTCTGGGTTGCAAGGACAATCTGCGCGGCATCGCGCTTTTCAGCTAATGCCGCGCTCTGGTTTGGAGCTCCACAGTCGCTGTCAGGTTTGCCCTCTTCAACTACGTGCTCTGCTGGCGCTGCGAATTCACGAGCGTTCGAAATGGTAAGGACCTGTGCAGCGTTATCTCCAAAACAAAGGCCCTTTTCTTTGGGCAGCATATCCGAGCGATTTGAGAAAATCGAGTGATGCTGCTTAGGCAGGTTTTGGGAGATGGCTGCCTCGGTCAGACGCACCCCGAGCGGGCTCTCATTTGCGACGCGGGCAATGGGCAAAGACACGCAGTTTTCATTCACGATTTTAATTTCACTTCGCGCCGAAACCTCCTGATTTAGTGTTGAATTCCTCTCGGCGCGCTTTGCCTCTAAAATTTGTTGCAACTCCAAACGCTTTAGAGCAATTTCTTTTTCTAACCTGTCAGCCTCCTCCTTAGCGGCTTCCTTGCGGTAAAGGCGCTCTTTTTCAACCCTGTCAGCCTCCTCCTTAGCGGCTTCCTTGCGGTAAAGGCGCTCTTTTTCAACCCTGTCGGCCTCCTCCTTGCGCTCTTTTTCAACCCTGTCCGCCTCCTCCTTGCGCTCTTTTTCAACCCTGTCGGCCTCCTCCTTAGCGTTCCTGATTCCCTCCTGAATGACTTCCCAGGTCTCCAAAATTTTGTCTCCCTCCTCCTTAGCACCACATTCCTTAATAGCCTCAATCAGCTGCGGCTTTCTGTGACTTTTCCTGGCCTCAATACCCAGCTTTTCACACAGCAACATCAACTCTGGCTTCTTTAGCTTGCTCAAATCCATGGCAATTCTCGAACGAGGACTTTCAAAAAATAAGCTGCTACGTGAAATGCTTAAGCGAGCACGTGCAGAAAAACAATCTACAGGTAGTGATAAATTTCCAGAGTTATCAAGCCTGGCAGATTCTTAAAGAAAGTCAAGCGCTCACCACTGCTGAAGCCAGGACCAAGCGTGGAAGATCCCGCCGCTGCCAACCAGTTGATATGTTTTGCCGTGCTAGTAGCGTGTCCCACCAGGCATCGTGTCCAGGAGCACCGCCGCAGTGCCGAAGGAGGAAGGAAGGTGGGCCGGAGACGGGGAGTAGGGGAAGTGAAGGAAAAACTGTATTTACATTTTTACATGATTATTTACAAAAATGACAAACAAGGTAAAAAATTACCGACGATTACGTTACTTCCTAATGCGAAATTTGAGCGCAGCAAATAAGCGGTTTCACCTTTTCGATAGATTGAGGCAAAGAAATCGAGCAACACATGTATGCGCTATCACGGAATTAAGTTCGAGCCGGCGCTTTGACAACCGGAGACTCGCAGGAAGAGGGGGGAGGGGGGCGGCGTGTACACCCAGCGGCAAACGATGGGGGCAGAAGCGCGCGCAGCAAGCGGACAACACGATAAAGGGAGGAGGGAAGAGATAGCAGCGACTGACTGATGCCGCTGACGCCGATAGTGAGTCAACCCCAGCTGCGGAGTTGGTTTCAGGGACAACGCCGCCGATGCCGACACAAACAATATGATACCCTCGCTTCCGCGGCGCTAAGAACCAGGTCTAGCCGTGGGAAGGTGGTCACGTATTCGTCGACGTGCCGGGGCCTACGTGAAATAACCGGCGCGTCGGCAACTGAAGAGCACCCTATCCGCCACACAAGAACAGGGGGGGGGGGACCCTTTCCTCCTCTTTCTGCATGGCGGCGACGGTGTTCTATGCAGTCACGTTATCTTGACTCTCTAGCGGCGTCAGCGGCATCCAGCGGTATCAGTCGGTCGCTGCTAGCGCTGGCGGGATGAAAGGGGGGCGGAGCTGGTTACGAGGCCGACGACAACGCCGACGACGACGCGAAACCCAGGAACGGACGCCAAAGAGCTGCGCTCTAAAACTGAGAAGTCTCATGGAAACGTTGAGCGTATCGCTCAGGGAGACGCTCCGGGAATCGCTCTGGGAATCGATGAACGGCTCGAGCTCTTTAAATAGACCATCCCGAGATCTTCCCGCCTTTTTCAACCAATCGTAGGGACTTCGTCCGGGTGCTCCAAGGTCGTTCACCGCTTCGTCGTCTTCCTCGGCTGAGGCCCCTGAATAGTCGGAAGTGGCCCGTCAGGCCAGGTGGATTTCATATCTTGTCTCGAGGAAACAAGATGGGCGAACACCTGCCGCGTCGTCACCTCGCTTCATCCGCTGAGGCCCGTGGATACTTGGAAGTGTCCAGAAGAGCGTCTTGACGGGCTAGTCGTTTCCGGCCAGGTGGATTCCATATCTTTGTTCCAAGGAAATTCCCCAAAGGCGGACACCTGCCGCGGCGTCACCCCGTGGTTGACAAAAGAGCTAGGACCGGTTGAATGGCAGGCGCTTGGCAGACGCTCGTCTCCGCAGGTAGCAGCTGGCGTTGAGACATGTCACCTTGACAGATGCACACAATGTCGCAAGGTCAATACTTGGGTGCCTTGGGTGACGTTTAAGGGGAACTCCGGAAGACCCGTCGTGGCAGTTAGGCAGAAGTGGTGGTACCAGGAATCCAGGAGTTGAATACCTCCCTCGTGTTCGTTTCCACCTGTCATGAGGTTGCATGGGGGCGCGTGTATGAAGACCACTTTCACAGAACGACGCACTGCATCTGGGCATGGCCTAAGTGGAGACAGGTGTGACGGGAACCCACAAAGAGAGTTGGGGGGGGGGGGGGTGTAGAAACACAACAATGCCAACCTGGGTAGCATAATAGTAGAAGGGGTAAAAATGGCTTACGCGAATTGTACGACGCAACTTACCAACAGCCTCATGGTACGCTCGTCGGTGAGACAAGGATGCCCGCTCTCTCCCCTGCTTTTTGCAGTATATCTCGAGCCGTTGTGCTTGGCCATTCTTAACAGTGACTGCATTTCTGGATTCAAGCTTCAGCCAGCCGAAGTGAAAATCCTTGCATACGCGGACGACATAGCGGTATTTTGCACAAACAGAGACAGCATTCGTGAAGCTACGAATGTGGTCGAAAAGTTCTGCGACCAAACTGGATGTCAGGTAAACTGGGGAAAAAGCTCCGGATATTGGCATGGGGAATGGGAAGTTTCACCAGATTTTTTTTTTCTCGACTGCAATGGACTGACTTGCCGACGCGGTAACTTGGGGTGCGCCTAAAAAGTTATCTGATCCCAGCACACACTGGAACGAAGAGACGTTAAAGGCAAGAGGGAAAGCGGACGCGTGGCAAGGAAGGCAGCTGTCAATCTTTTCACGTGCCTTTGTGTGCAATGTTTTCTTGATTTCTAAGATATGGTACGTGATGAATGTGCTCTGAGCGTCGCGCAGCAATATTAAAAAAATCCATTGAGTGTTTGCAAATTTTCTTTGGGCGTCGACCTGGGAGAAAACCAGGTGAACAAACTTGTTTATTTCAGCCAAAAGCGGTGGCGTTGGACTGGTTCATTTGTTTTTGCGTCAAGTGGTGTCGCGCTTTATTTTCCTTCGTGATCAAAATGACATATTTTTGAGAACTGTTATGCAAATGCGGTTGCAAAGGCTGCTCCCCGGAATCATAGTGTCATCGTGTGAAAACATGTGTGGTGCTGTAAACGGATATTTGCGTGAGGTTGTCCTTTCCTTCAGGTTGTTGGAAGTGCGTTTTTCACTAGAATACCTGTATAACGTTCCCAAAAAGAAGCTGTATAAGGATCTGGTTGATATTATGCTGCCGCCACCTTTGTATCGTGCACGTTACCGTGGAGGCCCAGGGCAGGATATTTTAAAACGGGTGAAAAAGATGCCGGTCCGGCCGACAGTGAAAAAATTCTTTTTCAAATTGCACTTGTGGGGACGCCTTCGTCCCCTGCGTTCGCTTTCCCGCATTGCACACCCCACTGTTGTTAGCTCCCCCCGAAAAGCACCTCTCGGTTCGGTTACTTTTAACTAACAGGGGAGGGCGCTCGCGTCGCAGCGACACCGGCGCCACGGATGGCGTTTTGCTGCGCGCGGGATAGCTGGCTCTCTTCTCCTTGGGATTGGGATCGCAAGCGGACGTTTCCGCGCGCCGCTCCGCTCTTCGCCGCGGGCCTCTCGTGGTTGGAGCTTACTCCCGCCACCCTGTCCCGTCGGGCCTCGGAGCTTCTCTTTGGCCTAGCGTGGGCGAACGTTCGCTCGTAGCCGTGCTGGTGAGTCGGACATCCTCGATTCCTGTGTATTTTGTTGCTAGCTGGCGTTATTGTTGCTATAACAATAAACGCCTTGTTTGTGTCAGCCAGTGTGTCGTTCCTTTGTTCCCGCAGAGCAAGGCCCACCGTGGTCGGCGTGCGCTCGGTAGCGTACGCGATCACGGGGTGGGGTTCGCGCGGTTTTGAACTATGTCAGCCGCGGTTAAATGGGGAGAACGGATTTATCTCCCCGCATTTTCAACCCCACATCTGGCGCCCAACGTGGGGCCTGCTCTTGGAACATTGGACGACTGTCAGTTCGGTTCGAGGAACGCTCTTTGTCCGTACTTGACAAGTGGTAGGCCTAGTGTGAATTTTGATCGCTAGGACCTGCGGCATGCTTTCTTGAGTGCGAGGTGTATTGCGCTGCAGCATGTTTGAACTTTTCGACATGCTCAGCATGTTTTTTTGTGAAGTTTTCTTCCTGGAGTTTCTTCAAGAACCACTTGGTCCGCATCGAGGGAGCGCGAGGCCTAGCGCCCGCGGAGTTGCCGAGCCCGAAGCGAGTGAGTACGGAAGCCGCGTGGGTGGTCCGAGTTTTCTGTATATATTTTCTCGCTGTCTCTTTTTTGACTCTGGGAGTCGCGGCTCCGGGAGCCGGGTGGCCTGGGGCCACGGGTGCCGCTACGAGCTCGCTGGTATTGCAGCTCGGCACCGGGCGTTCCGACACCGTCCGATACGGTGGGCGCTGATCGCTCAGAAGCTGCTTTGTGCAGTGAGCGGGGAGGATATATATTTTCTCGCTGTCTCTTTTTTGACTCTGGGAGTCGCGGCTCCGGGAGCCGGGTGGCCTGCGGCCACGGGTGCCGCTACGAGCTCGCTGGTATTGCAGCTCGGCACCGGGCGTTCCGACACCGTCCGATACGGTGGGCGCTGATCGCTCAGAAGCTGCTTTGTGCAGTGAGCGGGGAGGACCACCCCAGAAAGCCCATGTCTCCTCGCGGCTGCGCGCACGAAACCCGTTTCGGGTCTTTCTTTTGTTGGAGGTCGTCGACCGTCACAGTGGTAGTGAGGCCTAAGGCTACTCATAGCTGCCTGCACCTTGTCAGTGGTGTTGAGAGGGGGCGCACTTTGCTGGCCGCCCGTTTTTTTTAACCTCGCATGAACTGAGCATTCTCATTCAACTCAAGAAAGGGCTTTGTTCACTCGCACTTTGCGTTGCACAGCCGCCCAACATGTTTTGCTAGCGAGTTGAGCATTGAGCCACCAGGCCCTTGTGTACGCCGTTTCCCCTCCCGTGACCAACGTTAAAGGCATGCGGAGTGTGTTTCGGAAATTTTGCAGATCCAGTGGAGCCACTCCGGCTTGCTGTCTGGTGCACATCGTCTCGCTGCCGCCTGCTGCGACGGAACGGCCTGTATCCTGTTCGCCGCATCCATCCGGGGCAGCCGTGGCGAGACCAGACAGCAGTCACCTCTGGCTGCTGTTACCGTGGCGACTACTGCAGGATCCTGGCCTGCAGTGGTCAACCGGCCCTCCTTTTCGCGGGCCTGCGGACACGTAGTCCGCGGGCCATGGGAGTCGTCCCAGCGGAGACCTTCACGCCGCCTTCGGAATACCGCGGAAGACTGCGTGCACGCTGTCGGCGTGACCTCCGCTGCAAGACCTGCCTCAAGTGCATGAAGACCAGCAGACTCCTCCAAAGCATGTAACTTGCAGGCGCGTGGGTCTGTTTAAGGTTGGGGGGATGTGGGGACGCCTTCGTCCCCTGCGTTCGCTTTCCC
Source organism: Amblyomma mixtum (assembly GCF_055824585.1). Classification (NCBI taxonomy): domain Eukaryota; kingdom Metazoa; phylum Arthropoda; class Arachnida; order Ixodida; family Ixodidae; genus Amblyomma; species Amblyomma mixtum. The sequence goes on from NC_143019.1 coordinate 67,184, forward strand.
GCATTGCACACCCCACTGTTGTTAGCTCCCCCCGAAAAGCACCTCTCGGTTCGGTTACTTTTAACTAACAGGGGAGGGCGCTCGCGTCGCAGCGACACCAGCGCCACGGATGGCGTTTTCCTGCGCGCGCGCGAGGGATAGCTGGCTCTCTTCTCCTTGGGATTGGGATCGCTAGCGGACGTTTCCGCGCGCCGCTCCGCTCTTCGCCACGGGCCTCTCGTGGTTGGAACTTACTCCTGCCACCCCGTCCCGTCGGGCCTCGGAGCTTCCCTTTGCCCTAGCGTGGGCGAACGTTCGCTCGTAGCCGTGCTGGTGAGTCGGACATCCTCGATTCCTCAGTGTATATTGTTGCTAGCTGGCGTTATTGTTGTTATAGCAATAAATGACTTGTTTGTGTCCGCCAGTGTGTCGTTCCTTTGTTCCCGCAGAGCAAGGCCCGCCGTGGTCGACGTGCGCTCGGTAGCGCTCGCGACCACGGGGTGGGGTCCGCGCGGTTTTGAACTGTGTCAGCCGCGCTTAAAAGGGTATAACGTGTTTATCTCCCCCAATTTAAACCCCACACACTCTAATACACTACCCGTTAAAACCTGGCTCCATGAAAAAGGAATCTTTGTCCCATGGACAACAAATTGCCTGTTATGTAAGCAGCCAGAGACAATTGAACATGTTTTCCTAGACTGCTGGGACGCCATACTTTTCAGGGATGTCCTGCAGAGAACCATCAAAAAACTACCACTGCACGCTTATGGTATCAGATTTCTACCAGTTGATCGAAAAGACGTACCCTATGACTTATTAATGCTTCTTGGCCTCCACAGCTTGTGGAAAACGCGAATGCAAGTAAGGCATGCGGATATAAACACTCGTAGTACACGTGAGAACTTTGTTGAAAGTGCTGTTTATCTGCGGGAATGTTACCAGGTGCAGCGTGACCCACCCCAGTGGGTAACACTACTAGATGATCTAGTAAAACTTAAGAAATTTTAACTTCACCCGTATCAGCTCAAGTGTAGCTGAAGTGTTTTTATTGTTTTCATGTCAATCTCGAAAATAAAGAAAAAAAAAGCTGGCATGGCGGAGTGGTAGCGTGCTCGTCTCGCACTCTGGAGATCCAGGTTCGATTCCCCAACTCGACCAATTTCTTACTCGATTTTATTTATTTATCTGGTCTGACTAGAAAGGTTAATTAGGCTAATTGGTTAATTAACTAAACTCAGACTCATTTACTTGGAGCATCGCTATACCATCCCTTTAATTGGTTGCATGGTTGCCAGCCGAAGTACAATTGGCCCCGTTTGAAATTCGCGCACTGTGACGTCACGACCATTTCGACCAATTGAAAAGCGTGACATTTGTGTCGACAGCTTCTGCTTACAACGATGAGGCATTAAAGGCTTCCGCCTTAAAAAGTCTTTCAGGTACTTCTTGGCTGGTAAAATCACCACGTCAGGAACTGAAGGAAGCGCTCGGTAGGTTTTGAGGGTGCCGTACGCCACCCCTCGCCTCCCTTCCAGCACCTTGAGCATGTTGTCGGACTTATTGTTCCGAACCGGTGCACTGGAAAAACCCAGTTAGTGCATTCCGACCATGCAGCAGCCACATCGCCTACATTGGACGCGCAGCTGCCCTATAGGGCGTTTTTCACTATAAGGCGTGTATTACTCCGCCGACCAATCACAGTAGTAAACAAAATGAGTTTTTTTTGTTTCTTCTGTATCAAACAAGCCTGAGGCATCAATAGTCCTTTATCTATAATTTTCGTCTTTTGGTTAGCGTGTTGCTTGGGTAACGAGAAAAGATTTAACGGTCTACTTTTTGATACGGAGGAATTGTGTGTGGTGGCCGCTGCAGAGTTAAGTAGAACCCGACTTTAATCGAAGCAATATATGCGTCAACAATGACTACGCTCTGCTTACGGAAATAAATGGCGCGCGCGGCGTGTAGCACTCCTGCTCGTTCCATATTCGCCCGACAGATGGCGGGGCCAGTCCTGCCGGCTTATCAGCTCACTGGTCCAGGTTCCCTTCGGTTTGCTTGTTCCGGGCAGCGTTCGCAGTTAATATAAGTTCTTTTTTTGTTGTTTTTTGTTTTCGGATAATCAGCAAGCAGCTGCGCCATCTTTACTTATAAACACATCGCGCGACTTGTGAGCAAATTATGGAAGGTAACAAGCCAACTAGATACATGAATGGGGAGTACAGTGGCACGTGAAACAGTTGTCGGGCTCGTCGTATGACAGATATTTTTTAGCGCCTTTCTGATGTTCTTCGTGAAGTGATTCGATGTGCCAAAGCGAAATATTCGTCGTTCGGTGAAAGCCGAGGCAAAGTGCGCTGAAAAGTGCATGCTGTGCATACGTTCAGGCTCCACTTCGGCAGTGTCTGGTGTACAAGGGTCATTTTCTTGTTGCTGACAGGTGATACTTCTGCGGCACGAAGCGACCAACAAACTGTCACGAAGTTGTATTTGCGACAGGAGGCAATACGATGGTGGTGAACGGAGCTCTAATGCTGGCAGTGGCCGCAAATGTTTCTTACATTTGATTAACCCGCTCAATTTCTATCATCTGAGCGCTTGTAGGCGGCGCTGGCAAACAGCACTAAATAAAAATACTTACTGGATAGAATATTTCGGCAATAAAAGAGCAGTTTATGTACTATGAATGTTTAGATATAATATTTTTTCACAAAAATAACCTGCGTTTTTTATTACAAAAGGCTAAAGTAACGAACAATTTGTTCCTTGGACCAGAAGTTGTTTTTTGTTATGCTTACCCAATATTTCACTGTTCATGCCTTAAATTTTAAACATAAGAAGGTGTAAAATTTAGGAGGTGGAAAACTTAGGTAAGAATTCCGCAACAAAGTCGTCACTACGGCGTCTTTGAACATTACTCTAGCTATAACTAGACAGAATACGGCAGTCACCACTAGACGGACGACGCCAGCAGTGGCGTGTCTTGCAGCGCCCTCTACAAGCGGCTCTCTCGGCCGGCCGCGGGTAAGATAAATGCGTACAAACCACGCCGTGGCTGAACGGAACCGGCTGAAGGGCCGAAGGCTCAGCACCGGCACCAACGACGCCGCAGCACAGAAGGCATTGACGAAGGCGGCGGGGAAGGCTCGGCGGCAGCGCGGGATACCTCGGCGTTCCATGTGCTCGGCGGTCTGACCGTGATCTGCTCCGCGACGCTGCCACGGGAGATACCTGTCCCATGAGGTCAGTTTTTGCGCGCATGTTGGGATGGTTTTCTGCACGCCTTGTTAGCTTTTCTCATTCTGTTTGGGTCTTGTATCTCTGCCTTGCTTCTGCGCTGGTGAAATGCGGGCTCCGCGTGGTCTTTTTTTTTCAGTCATCGCGTGACTGGCATCTTTTTGCCGGCTCCGCCGAATAACGGAGAGAGTTCCAGGACGTGAGAAAAGCGGTGTGCGTCCGTGCTGATTTCAAGTTATTGTTAACTATTTCCATGTAATCACTCAACTTTGTTATCTCTCTATGACTGGACTGATTTGCACTTACAGTGGTAGGAGTAAAAACTTCTGGGACACCTGTACTTAAGGGGGTTCTCTTGCTCCCTTAAACAACTGCTGAACTTTGTTGAGAATGCTCGAACTCTTGCCTTACCTAGGCCACATTAGCACGGTCGGCTACTACGCCAGGTTTTTTTTCCATGTCTTTATTTGGTGTTTTATACGAGAACCAACAACAACCTCTTGTTTTGTTTTGGCTTTTTTTGCATGTAAGCAGCCGTTATATTTTTTTTAATCTGCGTTATGGCAGTTAAATTTGTTCCGTATTTTTTTTTAAATCTTGCTGTATAAAGCTACACCTATTCCTGCGATGCGACTTTTGAAATCGCGTTTTCCCACACATTTCGCATGTGTCTATACGTGAGAGCGACCTGAGATAAAAGTGCAACCACCAACCGTGGGCGTCATAGGCGTGCTGGGTTTCGGCTATCTTTTTACTGTCTTCGCGCAGGGTTTTCATTAAATGTAGAATATGCCCTATACGAGTCACACATGTAATGGAGGTTTCTGCGTAGCATTTGCTGTTATCTGTGCAAAGTTACCAATAAAAGATCGAATGCACGTCAATATAAGTTTCCGTGTCATGCGTTTAGCATCCGGTGGGAAATTTTCATCAAACAACGGCCCAGTATTAGCCCAATTATATGTTTCTGTTTTTGGTTGTTGTAAGCAGTAATTTAGCGCACCTGCTGATGTCTTCCTCATGACCTCGCGCGCTTGTTGCTTAGTCTTGATATAACCTAAATTAAGATGCTTGCCTGAACATGTTCTTTAACCGCGACGCAGGCCAATCTAACGCGCATCTCTCGTCTCACTACCTGCAATATCGAACTGGCAAGAATAAGCTGTCCCAGTGCTACGGTTTTCACTTTTGTTTCGTCCTCGCTCGTTCGAAAGGTCCTTCGGACAGCTCGGTCTGTGTTTTTGTTGTCGAAAAGTTTGGAGCGAGTGCCTCAAAGCGTTAGGCTTCCAGAGCAGAAGCGCATATCTGCCCATCGTCTGCGACGACTCAAAGCAGGTGACCGGGCGGCATCCGAGAGCGGCATCAGTGGGGGGCGACAACGCGAAGGCATCTACGAGGACTTGTATGTATTGCTTTGCGCGTTTGTCTTTTTATCGCGATCGCTGTCTTCGGCTGTCCTGTCACCATGCAGACGACAGCGGGAGGAGGGAAGCAGACGGCGCAGAAGAAAGATGTCGTTTGCTCCGTTCTTGGGGCGGGGGGGGGGGGGGGGGGGGGAATCGGAGGGTGACGCTTGTTATCCCTGAGGGCGGTTCTAGGCTCCATTTGTTTTTTCCTCATGAGGACCTTTCTTTTCTTGGGAGCCGTTGCGCGCGGAAGTCATTTTCGCGGGGGCGCAATAGAGGAAGGGGGGGGGGGGGGGGGGGGGTGTTACATAGCTCTTTCGCCGTGCCGCACGGCCACGAATGCGTATGCTGTGGAGCGTCCGGTCGGTATTGTCGTTCCTATGTTTGGTCGAGCTGTAGAAGCATTCTCAGAGCTCTCACAAGAGGCTTTAGAGGTTTGCGAAACCTTTGGCAATGTCGGGTCATATTTCGTAAGGAGTCTTTTCCAGAGTCACACTTTGTCCCTTCTGCCACTAGTATAGTTGGGACTTTCGACAGCATAACTGAGAACTAAGCAATTACATTTGCCATCTCAGCGTAGTCGAACCAATATCGAAGCGGCAAAATAAAAAATTGATCGTGAAATTAGTCGATGTGAAATACTCACCTCTGGCTACTTGGAATTAGGATATAGTATCAGTAGCATTGCGAGATATGGTAAGCAATAAGCATGTTTATTGGCAGACGACACTGCTACATATATGTCATCGGGTGAAAGAAGCTGGATCTAAGTGAATTATCCCCTCATTTTTCCTAGATCGTCTGGTAGTAGCGGTTTATTATTGCGAGAAATACAAAAAGAAAGAAAAAATGCTGCCAGCCGCGGCAATTGCTGTCCAATATCTTAAGCACCCGAGCTGAGACCAGAGGAAATAAATGGGGCGGGGAGAAAATAGCAAGGAGAAATACAGAAGGGGAGCGATAGCGAGGGAGTACAGGGCATAGCCTTACACTCTATTCACAATATTCGTTAACCTAATCTATCAAATTAATTTATCAAATTGACTCTCACAGCCACGAACGAAAGTGTGCGGGGTACAGATTCGCAGGGGAAAAAATTGGCAGTGGTTTAGTTCTTACGACAAACGCGACTTTTCTTTTAAGGTTATATATATATATATATATATATATATATATACAGGGTGTTTCACCTAAGACTTTCTGAATTTTTAAAAATAAGCTATTTGAATTAGATGCGCGCTTTTTCTGGCGTAGCATTGTCACTGGTGTAGTACATCATAATGTAGCTAAGACGTGATAACTAGCAGGCTTGTTAACCAATATTTAATAGTTAACTTTTAAACTATTACCGTTGGGCTCCTTAATTATTGAGAGGCATGTAGCCCACCGTAAGTGATGTCCATATCCGTTTTTAGAATTTCGAGAACGCGATTATCCTCGGCGCTGTGGCCCAACAAATTTCGCCTACATCGCGCCAAAATACATGCGGTTTGAGAAGCTTGCAGGCAAAGCAACCTCTCCAGTGCACGTAACTCGTCGAAATAGCCAAAATTTGTTGGGCCACAGCGCCGAGGATAATCGCGTTCTCGAAATTCTAAAAACGGATATGGACATCACTTACGGTGGGCTACATGCCTCTCAATAATTAAGGAGCTCAACGGTAATAGTTTAAAAGTTAACTATTAAATATTGGTTAACAAGCGTGCTAGTTAGCACGTCTTAGCTGCATTATGATGTACTACACCACTGACAATGCTATGCCAGAAAAAGCGCGCATCTAATTAAAATAGCTTATTTTTAAAGATTGCAGAAAGTCTTAGGTGAAACACCCTGTATATATATATATATATATATATATATATATATATATACAGGGTGTTTCACCTAGGACTTTCTGCAATTTTTAACCAATATTTAATAGTTAACTTTTAAACTATTACCGTTGAGCTCCTTAATTATTAAGAGGCATGTAGCCCACCATAAGTGATGTCCATATCCGTTTTTAGAATTTCGAGAACGCGATTATCCTCGGCGCTGTGGCCCAACAAATTTAGGCTATTTCGACGAGTTACGTGCACTGGAGAGGTTGCTTTGCCTGCAAGCTTCTCAAACCGCATGTATTTTGCATGCCTCTCAATAACTAAGGAGTCCAACGGTAATAGTTTAAAAATTAACTATTAAATATTGGTTAACAAGCCTGCTAGTTAGCACGTCTTAACTGCATTATGATGTACTACACCACTGACAATGCTATGCCAGAAAAAGCGCGCATCTAATTCAAATAGCTTATTTTTAAAAATTGCAGAAAGTCTTAGGTGAAACACCCTGTATAAAGGAGCAGAACTCTGATATGGTCTGTGGAGTTTTCAGTCCAAGAGCTGTATACGGGCTATGACAGACGACGCCATAGTGGAGGGATATACATAAGGTCATATACCGGGTGTTTCAGGGAAGACTGAAAAATTTTCAAAAATAGGCTTTTTGGGGTAAGATATGGCTTTTGCGGTATAGTGTTACCAGCTTTGGCGGACACCAGATAAGCGGTGAATCGAGCTGGTTAACTAATTTTTAATAATTACATTTTTAACTCGTGGAGAGTTAGGCGCCCAGTTTCAGTCATAGATTTGTAGCCGGCCGTTAGTGATAGCCATGTCAGTTTTTAGAATTTCGAAAACGCGATTATCCCCGGCGCTGTGGCTCGACAGAATGTGGCTACATCATGCCAGAAGACATGCGCTTTCGACAAGCATGCAGTCAAAGCAACCTTTCCAGTGCAAGGAACTAGATAAAATAGCCAAATTTTGTCGAGCTGCAGCGTCGAGGAGAATCGCGTTTTCGAAATTCTAGAAACTGTCATGGCTGTCACCATAGTCCTTCAATGCTGTCACTAACGGCCGGCAACAAAATTTGTAATGGCAATTAGGCGCCTACTGTACTAGTAAAAAAATAATTATTAAAAATTAGTTAACCAGATTACTACTTAAGTCGATTTGTCGGTTTTCGAATGTCCGCCACTACTGGCAATACTATGCCGCAAAATCCGTATTTTTACCCCAAAAAGCCTACTGTTGATTTTTTTTTTTAAATTCAGGAGGGCACTTTGTTGACCTAAAGTGTGGTGAGGCGAAAGCCTTTAGCGCAGTGTTGCTGCTTGTGTCACTGATGTGTGGTTAAGGTGCTAATTAAGCACACAATTGTTTGCGAATCTTAAATGCTGGAGACACTGAAGGGCGTTTGGGAGGCATCCGTCTAATTGGACGCCTTTCCGCAAACACTCTCCAGCGTCCTAGACAAGGAAAACTACATACGCGTGGGCAGGAAGTAGCGTAGCCATTAGCACGAACGGCTGCGGAACGGAAGGATGGTGGTTCGAAATTCGAATCCCATCGGGTACGAAGATTTTTTTTCTGGTCTGACTAGAAAAAGCGTGACACCTCTGCTGACAACCTTCTGTCGACAATGATGAGGCATTAAAGGCTCTTGCCTTTAAATATTCTCTGAAACACGTGGTATATATAATCAGTTTCATGCAACCTTCTTCTTAGCCGTCCTAAAAAGCTGCTATAGTACTTCATTGAAGTAATTTATTCATTTACTCACTCATGCGCGCTATTGCAGAGCGGATCAGTACACATAATGAACACAGCGTGCCGCAATTTGAACAAAGTCGCCTTCGGCTATACAGTCTCCGCGCCATGATCATCACCAGGTCGTTAGCGTTGGTCCCCTCGGCTCAGCAGCCGTTCGCTTCAGTTTTCCCTCTCTCTTGTTTGCTCACGTCCCTTCCCGTTCTGCCACGGGGTCGTTCTCTGGCATTTCTGGCGGACCAGACGCTCTTGGCTACTCTCCGCAAGATGAACGGCTATAGGCGGACTCGTTCACGGCCCTCCACTATATAGGAAACGCGCGGTCAGTCTCTCTGACACGCTATCCGACTATTAATTTCTTGCGTTGTTTTATTTTTCGCTGGATCAGCTTTCCGCGCGTTGTCGTACATAACTGTGCACTCTCACCGTACAGAAAGGGGGGGGGGGGGGGGGTATGAGGCGCGAGCTTTCAGTACGCTACACTGACCACGCCCACCTACTGCCTGGCGCGCCACCTCTCTTTTGGGGGAGAAAAAGCGAGTGTGGCCGATGAAGATCATTTTCCTCTCACCACTTCCTCTCTGTGCGGTCGTGAGGGAAAGGAAAAAATTAAACCGGTAAGGATACCGAAAGGCAAACTGACCCCGTGGTGTGATGGCGCAGTAATGATCGCGACGGCGTCAGTTTTGTGTGTATGTACTGCTGCTCAGCTCCTCCGTTATATACAACTTTCGTGTTGTATATATATATATATATATATATATATATATATATATATATATATATATATATATATATATATATATATATATATATATATATATGAGAGAGAGAAGCCAACAGCCACAGCAACCAAGGACACAGGGGGTTTTCAATTTATTTATTTATTTTGTGCTGTTGTTCGATTTAGAATATTACTCAATATGTTATCGCTTAAAGCTAATTGATTAGAAAAGCAGAATATATATATATATATATATATATATATATATATATATATAAACGAAAAAGCAACCTTGCGAAGCGGAGAAAGAAGAAAACGCGCTAGAAGCCTTGAGAACGGGCCAAAATTTTCGAGGGGGCAAGCTCTGGAAAAAGGGGGGGGGGCAGTTGTGGAGGGAAAATGGAATGAAGAAAAACGTCCGTTAGGTAGATAAATGGAGGAAGATTAAGCAAACAGAAAGAAAAATTCTCTCTCAACGAAGACGCCTGGAGAAGATAACAGCACCATCCGAGGGTCAGCCCGCGCAGGTACAGCAGAGCGGTTGGAAGGAGATAAGATCGTAACGGAGTGGCATCCAATCTTTTTTTTTTACTCGTTTTGCATTGTTACTTGATTTGTAGGCGCGCGAACACTACGGATCCGAAGGTGCTCAAGGGGACGGAACAGGAAACCGAAGACGAAACAGATATGCCCAAGACGCATATTCATTTTTCCAGAGTTTAAGGGACCTGCGTCCTTGGGTTCCCGAATCTGCGTTCGAATGTGATTGTCACTGGCGGGGCCCCGTTCAAAGCTGTAGTACGTACTGGCTACAGTTTATAAAAAAAAAAATAAAAAATCTCTGCCTCTCCCGTAACCGAGAGTAGAGTAGGCATGAAATGTTTACGGGCCTAATGTCATCTCGGTGGACACCCGAACCGCACCGTACAGGAAGGGAGGAACGCCACCACCCGTTCAGCGCGATGCCTTGCCATTTGGTTTTTTGAGGAAAGGAAATGGCGCAGTAATTCTCTGCCATCTCGGTGGACACCCGAACCGCACCGTAAAGCAAGGGAGGAACGCCACCACCCGTTCGGCGCGATGCCTTGCCCTTTGAACGCAGCGCTTCTCCCCCGGGCCCCTGTGCACCTGCGCAGCTTTGCTTCGATGCGCGAAGCCCCTAAGAGATCACGTACGACAACGAAGTGTACGTGGCATTTATGTGCTTTTTGCAGGCGTTATTAGAAATCGGAAATTATAATTCCGTGCATTATCAAACGCACAGCGCGACTGATATCTTGATAAACATTGAGAAGGCACTGGCAGCAGTTATTTTTTGTGACTCGTTTGGAGACCAACCGTTGCTTGCATGCCGGTCGCGTAGGAGGGCTTAGAGAGTCTCGTTAAATCTCGTTAAGTCTCGTACGGTGCCCGGATGTTCTCGTTTCAGAGCCCGGATGACTCGATTTCAGTGCCCGGATGACTCGATTTCAGTTCCCGGATGACTCGATTTCAGTGCCCGGATGACTCCATTTCAGTGCCCGGATGACTCGATTTCAGTGCCCGGATGACTCGATTTCAGTGCCCGGATCAGTGGATTTCAGTGCCCGGATGAGTGGATTTCAGTGCCCGGATGATGGCTCTCGGTCTCGGCGTGACGTCACCACACTGCCGACAACGGGGGCTGAAAGCATTTCATGCTTAAAAAGCTCAAGTTAGACACTATCTCTCCAGGTGTGCCATTCCAGCTTGAGACTTCCAACATCAACTAACTGACCTAATCGGCTCTTTTTCGCTCAAAGTCCTACTGCCTCACTTTCCCTTAGCGACTTGCGATGGCTAGTCGTTGTGTCACTGCTCGAAAGCAGAGGTCAAAAACTATCGTTCGGGCGACGAAGTACAGAAGGGACTGCTCCGGGTCACACGTCCTGGTCCTGGGGGCCAAGTCTTGTCTTTTATTGAAAAATTGCGTCACCGCTGCGTTACCTAGGTCCTTCACCTCGCCCCGGGCAGCGCCACTCCGTACAACTTTTACCTCCTGCGGCTTAAAGATGGGCCACCAGGTTCCAGGTCGCGGGGAAAGCGAAAGAAAAGGACGGTTGAGGTGAGGGGATGTAGGAACCGACCTTCTGGGAGCGCAACAGAGAGGAAGAAAAGGAACAAGAAGACAGAATAATATAGCAAGGTGAAAAGAAGCAAACAAAAAAAAGGTGTGAGGGAAGAGAGACGCGCGAGTCAGGTAAGAAGGAAAGAGGGGCAACATCTATCTCTCTCCAAGGAAGCTCCCACCTCGGTTCCTGAATGACCCCGTTCCAGCTCCTCCCATCGTTCTCTTATCCTCCGTTCGTCGCGTGCGGCGGCAGAGTGCACGGCCTGTCCCTTTCGCCTTCGTCGGCTCGCATTCCAGGCGGCACATTCTTTGGGCCTCCCCAGTCCTCCTTTCTCTCTTTCTTCCTTTTCATTCCCCTCTTTCCTTCGCTTCTCTTTTTCGTCTTTCCCCTTTCTCCCAGCTCTCGTGGGAGGTCCGCCGAAGTGGTTGTCGATGGTTGTAGCCACTTCGGTTCGTTTCAGCCGCGCTGTTTCCCTTTCCTCTCGATGGTTGCGTGTGTGGCCGTGTGGCCTTCCTCCTCACTCTTCCGTCTTTCCGCCACCCGTGCGTCTCCTCCCGCGCGCCGTTCTACATTCTCGTATCCTACAACAATTCCGCCTTTGAGCGGTTTCCCGTGTGCGGCAGCTTGCGAAGCTTAATGAAGACACGGTGCCTGCCGTCACTGACACGAATGAACAATAGCGAGTCATGTGTAGTGAGACAGGCGCCAAGTGAGGCTGGAATACATAGGTTGCACGTGTCGTCACTTCCGCCCCCATCAAGCGCTTGCGGCCATGCTGCCGAACCATTCGGCCGTCCCCGCCCGTCCGCCCTGCGATGCCGGACCGCTCCTCGGACGCTTTGGATTATTTTCTTACCTTTCGAATGCGATGCCTACTCCGCAGAGGAGTGAACCGTTCAGTGAAGGCTACTGGTCTAAATTTATTCGATCGGCGCGTGTAGCTACGCAGACGAAGTGAAAATTATTGACGATACAGATCCGTACACGCTGCGACCGGGAGTCGACGCGACGATGGGCGTTGATGTGTTCCTCGAAGTGGCCCACGGGGGATATCGTGTACTCCTTCCAGCTTTGTGAAGTTGGAAGAAATGAAAGCCTTCGAATCAATGGGACCACACAATGATTTCTACAGCAGGTGGGTGAGAAGCCTGTCTGCGATGCGCAAGCAACGAGACGAAAAGCTCGGCCGCGGCACGCCGCTTTCTCTGCCGTCATTGCTCGCTGCGGTCGCAGCGATCCGAAAACGATTGCCTATTCCTGTAGCTAGGATGCAGCGACACGGGACCCAGTCTGGGTTTGTGTTTTCAGACAAATTAGATGGCGTCAATCAAAACAGCAACATTCAAGAGTGCAGCCACTGCTTCCCACGTTTTCGTTGAAAGGGGGTTTCTGCAGAAATGGTGCAAGGCGTGGTGTTCACAGCGGGCGACACAAAACGGCGAGCAGCGCAGAAGGCGGCCAGTCCAACCCAAGCGATCTCGTGCAGAGCGGCGGCACTTCGTCTTTCAGCGACGCTTCGTCGTCGTTGGCGCTACGGCAGCGATCGGCCTAGGCGGTATCAGGCGCGCCCGTCGTGGTTCGCTACATCGTAAACATTAAGTTGACGACACAAGCCTCTTACCTGTCACAAAGTGCACTCCGAACACAATTAAATTTGGGTTGTCGGGGTCCAAATCATCGCGCTTAATGCGAGCCAGCCACAGCTCGCGCAGATTCCTACTGTGTCATGGAGCGCTCGCACTTGCATGCCTGCGATTATCTTGCGAATGCAGATGAAGTTCGTGTTAATCGGCTTCTTGTTTCGCCTGGAGCTGCCGCTACAGTCATAGCAGCCAAGGGTGGCACACAAAACCATACCGAATCTACGGATGGACGAGAACCGACACGTTGCGAGCTAACACAGGCAGCGGAAAGCTAGAGGCGGCCTGGCAGTGGTTCGGCAGCATGGCCGACTCGCGACCGACTGCCACCGGATGTGACGTCGGTGCAAGCTATGTATAAGGGAGTAATCACTCACTGGTATCCACCCAAGCGCAGCCAAACGGCTACAAAGGAAAGCTATACAGCTTTCTCAGAAACTTCGTAGCTAAAGAAAAAAAATTCGCTGCTCTTGGGGGGATGCCAATGAGTAATTACTCCCTTATTACAAATCTACTCCACCTTGGGGGATTTCCCTAAACATTTGACCAACACTGTTCCCACTTCGAGTCATTGATCAATTCGCTCTCGCCCTCCCGTAAGCTTGCCGTCCCTGTTAGCTCAAACCATGTGAATTAGTACCTTGATAGAAAAAAAAAAGTCGCGGTTAGCTCAACTGATAGAGCGACTTCTCCGGGGATGCGGTGGTCCCGGGTTCGAACCCCGGACCAGGACAAATTTTTTTAACTACGAAGATTCTGAGAAAGCTGTACAGCTTTCCTTCGCAGCCGTTTGGCTGCGCTTGGGTGGATGTCAATGAGTAATTACTCCCTTAATACGAATCTACTCCATCTTAGGCGTTTCCCCTAAACATTTGACCAACACAGTTCCCACTTCGAGTTATTGATCAATTCGCTCTCGCCCTACCATAAGCTTGCCGTCCCGGTTAGCTCTGTTGGTATACATCGATTGCTCCGGTGAAGCGGTGGTCTCTGGTTTCAACCCCGACCAGGACGAATTTTTCTTTGACTACGAAGTTTCTGAGAAAGCTGTATAGCTTTCCTTTGTAGCCGTATGGCTGCGCTCGGGTGGATGTCAATGAGTAATTACTCCCTTATTACGAATCTGCTTCATCTTAGGCGTTTCCCCTAAAAATTTGACCAGAAGTGAGGCTGTATGTTTATTTGGTCGCTTTGCATGTCTTCTACGACATTTGAAAGGAGCCAGTTGAATTTGCTGCTCCCGTTTTTTCTTCTTTTTTTTTTGCGTGAGAGAACGGCAACCGACGACGTGTACTCATCACTGACCGTCACTGACGGCTGTAGTATTCGATTGTAGACGCTCGAGTTGGAGGGTTCGATGCCGACTGCTCCGGCCGTATTTTTATCAAGGCGAAACAAACAATGTCGGCATGCCGAGATCCACAATCATCGTTATCAGCCTAACTACGTTCACTGATGGATAAATGCCTCTCCCATTGACTCAATTTCATCTGCGGCCCCTGCAAGTTTCCGAATCTCATCCGCGCAATTGACTCTATGCCTCCTGATACGCTTATCTTTTTTTTGGGGGGGGAATACATTCCGTTGTCATTAAACGCTCCAAAAAAAAACACTTATTGCACTATAAATGTTTTTCACGTGCAGGGTAATTTCGGAAATAAAAATATCTGCAGCTGTGATGATTTGGTTGGGGCGTTTTGTGCTTGAAATGGCAGCCAAAAACTAAGAAATGGCCTGTAATTTGAAGAACGCACGACAAAACGCTACACTCTAAATACAAATACGCCTATATGGGAGTAAAAAAAGGGTGTAACTTGTCCTCGAGTGCTCTCCCTTTTAAAAAAGGTTCAGCTTGCTTTCTTTTTTGCCTCTTTCTCTTTAGAGTGCAGTATTTCACCTGAGGTGTCCTGAAATTTCTAAAAAATAGGCTTTCTGAGCTAGAAGAGGCCTTTTTCCGTCACAGCATTGTTAGCGATGTTGCGCATCAGTATACAGCTAAGACGTGCTAACAGTACGCTGTATAACTAATATTGAATAGTTAATTTTTTTAGCTATATACGGCCTCCTTATTTATTGAGGAGCGTGTACACCAGAGTAAGTAATATCCATTCAGTTTTTAGCATCACGAAAACGCTGTTACACTCGGCGTTGCGGCCCAACGAATTTGGGCTATTTCTACGGGTTACCCGCTCTAGAGGGGTTGCTTTGCCTGCGAGCTTCTCTGATTATTCGGCGCGGTTTGTTTCTTCAATAAATCGCCTAGAAGACTGAAAGTGTTGCTTTTTCTTGTGTCGTAGTTGCACAGCACTTTATCGTTTCGGGATTTTTCTTTTCCGTTGAATATTTTGTTGTCCGTGCCTCACATTAAAAAAAAATGCGCATTTTTGTGAGCCATGTACCAAAAATAATGGTTGGCTAGCTTTAAGAGCACCCGCAGACATGAAAAGATGAGTGAAAGAGTCTACAACCAATGTTCGCATTCCTCGCAATAGTTCCGCTAACGTCGGCCAGGCCTGTTCGCCCCAACTGCTCAAATGCTTTCCATCACCGACAGAGCTCGAGGAGGCGGATCCAGAATGTTTAGCTTTCGAAGAGGCTTGCGTGGGGGCCATGTTTTCATAACTTTAATTTACATGTTCATCCTTCCTCTTTTGTCATTGCCGGCTACCGCCTTTGATGGTCACAACTTTGAGTGGGGTTACGACGGCAGAGGCTTTGAATGCAGTTTTTGTGCTCTAACAAGAGATTAATGCCTCGCACGTAAAATTTTGGAGTCCGATTGGCTCGCGCTGAATCTGGCTGCTATGCACAGAATGCAGCTAAGGATTTTCCCGTTGCGGGTCCTTCGTTGACAGCGGCGGAAGCCTCCAAACCGCAGCGCCCCTTTAAGTGGTCGCTCCGCGAACTACCCAGCGAGGGGAGACGGAGAGGACAGGCGGAGGTGAAGCAAGTGCCCCGTATCATTTTGCTGTTACCAATACCTCTTAATTGGGTCATAAAAGTTTTCGACGTGTAATTATTAAGTTACAAATCACATCATTTCATTCAGATAAGGTAGAAATTCACGGTGATACCATCTACGTCTTCCTATAGCTAGAGTCTTTCTGTTCCTTATCATGGTTCATAGTACAGACATTTCCTGAAAATTTTCACTTCGCAACTTGTTCACTCGAAACCTTGGAGAGCAGTTCTTATAAAAGCATTTTGATCTAAGACTGCACTTCGCCAAAGAGTGGCTCTTCGATGCGCCAGTACGCTTCATCTCGCGCGATCCTTAGGGGCCCCAACTCGCGTCAGCTCCGAAGAAGGTTGAAGGTTGAAGATTTATTTCCGCAACTGGGTGTTGCGAGGACAGCCAGGGAAAAAGCTGTATAGACAGCTTGAGAGGTCCTGGCTTCCTCTTACAGTGCAGCATTGACGGTGGCGGAGTACGACATCAAACAAAATGTAAGTAAAGTATGTTCGGTACAGAGAATGAGACATGAACGTTCAATACGCAGTACATTGTGCTTATAAAAGAAAAAAGAACTACATTAGATCGAAGAGCCTATAAAGGCAAACACAGGGAGGAGAAAATAAATGACAGCAAAATTGATAGGTGCACTCAAAGTGGTAATAGGAAGGAAAAAAAACTACATGAACATTTGGGGCAATTCTTTCAGAGAAATATTGGATAGATCAAGATTCTTGTGGCAGTACAACTGGTTCAGAAGTGTCGGTAAGGTATGCTGCAACATTTGTTTGCCATAGTTTGTGGGGCATTTCTTAACATGCCGAGGCTCTGCTGCGCGGGTATCATACACAGTTCTGCTCTGCTCTAGCCCAGCTAGTGTAAGTAAGGAGTCATCATTTTTCATTATGGCGAGTTTATATTTATAGCACAGCCTATAGTTATACATGGACTTCATTGGTATGAAGTTGTGTCGATGGAAAAGGCTCGCAGTGTGGAAGAAATATGGCACTTTACTTGCAATGCGTATAATACGTTTTTGTAACACTGTGAGTTTGTTAATATTTTCAGCTGTTGTTGTTGCCCACACCATACATCCGTAGTTGGCTATAGAAGAGAACAAAGAGTGGTAAAGTAACATGTTGACTGACATAGGAAAATTAAAGCAATTGTGGCGCATGATACCAACTGTTCTGGAAAGTTTCTGAACTACGTAATTAATATGGTCATTCCATGACATATCTGCTGCAATGTAAACGCCCAGAGTTTTCACAGACTGCACAAACTCTATTCTGGTATTGTTTAATTCAATTAGAGGTAGTTCAAAGTGTTTGTGACGTGGGTGAAACATGACTGCTGCGGTGTTACTAAAGTTAATTCTTAAGTGATTATCAACCGTCCAAGTATTTATTGCTTTTAAGGTTTTATTAGCTCGATCTGCAAGATCAGCAGTTGAAGTACCCGAAAAAAACAGTCTAGTGTCATCTGCGTAAATTATGTACTTAGCAGTGCTATCGATGCGGACAATATCATTGACGTAAAGAACAAAAAGAAACGGACCCAAAATGCTCCCTTGCGGAACGCCATGCAGAAGCTACCGCTTTCAACTGGGAGCATTCACCAGCAATACTGACATACTGAGACCGATGTCGCAAGTATGAGGAAATCAGCATATGGGCTATGCCTCTAATTCCGTAGTGATCTATTTTTTTAAGCAGCACAGAGTGATTAACAAGGTCAAACGCCTTTGAAAAATCTAAAAATAATCCAAGTACCATGTTTTTTGACTCAAAATGTTTTAGTATGAATTCTTTCTGAGCAAAGAGAGCTAACTCAGTCGATCTGTTTTTACGAAAGCCATATTGAGCGTTAGCGATAATGTTATATCTTTCAGTGAAGCAGGATAGTCGTTTAAGAATAACTTTTTCGAGGCCTTTAGAAAACACAGGTAAGATTGATATCGGGCGATAGTTTGCCATTTCATTTTTGTTTCCTTTTTTATACACTACTGTTATTTTTGCCCTTTGCATAAGACGCGGAAAAACGCCGGAAACCAAGGAGAGGTTGAAGATATGGGCGAGGCAAGGTGCAAGAATGTCGATGGTAAATTTTATGGGCTGTATCTGGAAACCTGACGAGTCTGTAGCTTTACTATTATTAAGCGATAAAAATTCTGTAATTACTTCATTTACTGTAACCGGTGTTAGAAATATTGTTTTACCATTTCGGGCATTCATATAGGACAGATTTACGTCGCCGCTTGATGTGTCAGCAAAGGAAAGAAAGTAGTCATTAAAGGCATCTGCTAGATTAGCACCTTTTAGTTTAATCCCTTCATGAACAATTTTTGTGGTCGGTTCGGAAGAATTAGCGAAGATAGATTTTAAAACCTTCCAAACTTTTTCAGATTGGCCAGCTGTTGAATTAAAGCGGTTATAAAGATATTGCTTTTTAGCGACGCGAAGTTGCTTTGTGACGAAGTTCCTAAATTTTTTGAACGTTTTCAGCTCTTCAGGGCACCTACTTTGCAAAAACAGTCTATAAAGTTTATCTCGTTTTTTTATCAACTGCAACATGTCCTTGTCGACCCATGGTTTCTTACTTTTCTTTGATTGGGAGAATTTCTTCAGTGGAAAGGAAGCATTATAAATGTCAGTAAGTGTCTCTAAAAATTTTTCGTAAGCTTCATCAGGATCGCTTTCCTCAAAAACATGTTCCCAGTTAACAATAGATAAGCGTTCCTTGAACTCGCATAACGTGTGATCATTTATAACTCGATAAAAGGATGTTTGGTCCGGTTGTCGTTGAGAATTCAGAGTGAGATTGACACATATGAAGAAGAAGAACGGATGTCGCTTGAAACCATTCGCTCCTTCTATACAAGACGAATGTTGCAGTCGGCGGGTCCGGCCATACACTCTAATTCGTTTTCGGTTGTGCGAGTATCTCCTCCGCGCGTGGCGGTGTGTTTGCTAATCTCTCTAATCCCCGAGGTGGAGCAGTCTGCGCCCCTCGAATAAAAGGTGGCACCTAAGCTACCGTCGTCCCGTTCTCTTCTTTTGTGCTTGCTTTTGTCACTGTGTCCGGCGAGTTGAAGCCCAGACACGGGCGACCAGTGCATCGAAGTAGAAGCACACACACACAAGCACACAAACAACAAGAGAGGAACATCGGGCACCCTCGAAGACCGAAATCGACGCGTTCCGCCTGTCTTCATATTTCTCCGCTGCACGGCGCCCCCCTCGGCGCCGCGGTCGTGAAACTCTCGAACCGGCGTTGTGTCAGGCCCGTGAGCATCAAAGGAGGCAGTCTGCCAGCGGAGAGGAGTTAGTCCTTTTTGCACACTGCGTGTCTTACAGTGAAAGCGCCCTCGTGACGTGTGCGATAATTTTGTGGGTGCCTTGTGTATGAGTATCATCGTTCCGTTTTACCGTTTTAGAGCTATAGCTATGGAAGGGACTTTCTCCGCAGTGAAAAAAAAGCACTGGTGTCGTCGTATGTTGTAATTCCCACGTTCAGCTGTTGGCGCCCACCCTGAGGGACACATTTGGTGCTCCTTCCCTTCCCACAAAACCTCCCCCTCCCCATACGCCAATGGCTAATTGTGGAGGTAGCCCGGAGAACGGGTGTTTCTGGTATACCGTTCCCTCCGCCGTCATGGGATCCAGGGACCTTGACCTGCTGGAGAAGGAAGGAGGCTCTATAGCTCTTGCTTAAGCCGCAGGAGGACTGATATCCTTTGGGTTGTATATACTGCTCACTCCCTGGATAAATTTGTCGGAACGAAAGAAGTCGTGTTACATTTCTTCTTACAGGAATCACAACGCGTTTGTAGGCAATGGTTTTGTAAAGGCTCACCTCGTTTCTGCAGCTTTTAACTGTGGCGGGCAGAAGAGCTGCCAAACATCTCTCTGTTTGCATCTATACCGGGAAGTTACGATTCGCGAGCGCAACCGGAGATATAGCTTAGATGGGTTGTTTTGTAGGCCAGTTGGTGATCCTTACCTCAAGAAATGCTTCGGCGCTGCAGGCAAGGACAAAAAGTAGGAAACACACCACAGAGCGCTCTGTGGTGTGTTTCCTACTTTTGTCCTTGTCTGCCGCGCCGAAGCATTTCTTGAAGTGCGGAGATCATCCCTGCATTATTACCCGCAGAGAATGACGCTTCGCTGGAACGCCTCGGTTGTGGCACAGTAGCAGCATAAATCATGGCTGAGCAACAGCGCATTAAAGCTGTTAAAAAAAAAAATCAGGGGGGGGGGGGGGGGGGGGGCACTTTGTTAACCTAAAACGCGGTGAGGCGAAAGCCTTCAGCGCGGTGTTGCTGCTTGTGTCATTGATGAGTGGTTAAGATGTTAAGCTTCGCCTCTAAGAGTGGAACACGACAGCGTCTTGCAACGCTGCCAGGGAGTCCACAGAACGCCATCGCCCATTCGGCTCTACGCCTTGTCGACGGTAAATTGGTTTTTGAGGGAAGGAAATGTATCTGTCTCTCATATCTCGGTGGACACCTGAACCTCGCCGTAACTGGAGGGGAGGAAGATGAGAGTGAACGAAGACACCATATTCAGTAGACGCGGCTTTGTTCATTCCAGACCATCGAGCTGGCATGGCGGACTGGTTAGCGTGCTCGTCTCGCACTACGGAGACCCTGGATCGATTCCCGAACTCGACCAATTTCCTACTCGGTTTTATTTATTTATCTCGTCTGTGTAGAAGGTTAATTAGGATAATTGGTTAATTAAGCATTTAACTAAACTAAGTCCCACTTCCTTGGAGCATCACTATACGATCCCTTTAATTGGTTGCATGCTTACTAGCCAAAGTACAACTGGCCACGTTTGAAATTCGCGCACTGTGACGTCACGATCATTTCGACGAATTAAACCAAGGTAAGCGTAGCTGGCGGCCACTGATGTCTCGCTTTGGCTGTCGGAGTGTTGCTTTCGCAACAAAATGTCGTTGAGCGAATGGGTGGCAGACAGAGTATTCCTGTTTGTAGCGCTTGATCGACCGACTGGGCACCCACCCCATTCCTTCCCATCCTCCGTACTTTTTTTTTTGTTTTTGTTCCGACCACAGAGATAAACACGCGCACGAGGTTGCTTGTGACCGTGCGAAACATCTGGCAGGCAGCGCGTCGATTCCTGTTAACTGCACCGCGCGGCCGACAGAAAGAAACACGTAACTAGAGTTTACACAAAGTAACCTTCTTCTGGCCGCAACCGGGCCTTGACACGATCCAGACCCCGTGAGGAAGTCCAGGCTATCCGAACCAAGCTTCAGGCACGCCACCGTCGCTTGTTCTGTTTCATCTTGGCGCCTCTTGAGGACGTGAACACAAAAAAGAAGAAGAAAGTTCACCTTCGAAGGTTTGGACGCACTCTACGTTCTTGCGCGTTGCGGTTTGCTTGTTAAGGTCGAAATAGTAAAGCTTACCCGTAAAGCGGAATTTACGAGGACGGTCCGAGGTTGGACCTCCTGACGTTTTGAGAGGCAGCCAGAGAGTAGGTTGTTTTCATAGTCGAGACCAAGATGGTAGAGAAGAGAAAACGTCTTGGCATACGCAAATGAAGGCCTTGGATGAAGAAAATACTTATCTCTAAACGTCGGCCGTGCTTGTTGATGAGCGCATAAGCTCATTTCTTGCAGCGGTGCTCCCTCTTTTGCCTGCAATTGCGCGCAGTCTAGCCATATGTTGAGTCGCGTGCCGTGTGCAAAAAAAAACAAAAAAAAACATGAGATATATCTTCGCTGCGCGCGTGGTCTGGAAGCGTTGCTGAACTTGTTCGTTCCTCCAAAAATCCGAAACTGCAGCCTGACACGAACGATTAGATTCAAGAAAAACTCGTTGAGAAATAAGTCTCAGCCGTACACGTTTCTCGACCCGAACGGGCGCAGGCAAGTTTATGTGCTGCGTCATTACATGTACGCTGATGTATTCCGAACGTCACATTCCTATCAGACTGTATTTTGCGTGCCCCATAAGGTACTGTAGTGCGTTGATAGCCTAACGAAGCCTAAACGGGCCTAGAACGCACCCACGCCTACAATTAAAAAAACAAACAAAACTTTATACGGTTTAGGTTTATTGGGATTTAACGCCCCAATGCAACTCAGGCTACTAGGGACGCCGTAGTGAAGGGCTCCGGGAATTTCCACCACCTGAGGTTCTTTAACGTGCACTGACATCGCACAGCACACGGGCCTCTGGAATTTCGCCTCCATCGAAATTCGGCCGCCGCGGCCGGGATCGAAACCGCGCCTTTCGGGTCAGCAGCCGAGCGCTGTAACCACTGAGCCACCTTTATACTTTATACTTTATACTGTATGCGATGGACAACCGAAGTGTGCACATTTTAAACGTTTTTCCGTCAGCGTTCGCACATCCGAGCTCATTGCCAATGAAGGGTTGACCGAGAAGCGAGGCGTTAGGGCCAACGTTACTATAATTGGTTCTAGTAACGTTGGTTAGGGCTGCATAGGAGGAAAAGCAAAGAGTTCGTTATCGAAGCTAAAATTTACAGACGCACTCAAGGTCGCCTGAACGCTTTGAAGGGGCTAAGAGCTCCCTTATAACGAAGTTATTCAAATCTGATGGCGGTGCAGAGCCACGTGCTTTGTCGAGATCTACGGAAGTGCCATCAAGCACAAACCAGGGCACGCTAATGCTACTAGCAGCTTTTAATAATGCAAGTGTTTCTTTAAGGAGCTTCGTCCAAGCGAACTGAAACGCTAGCATTTAATTCCCTCGAAACATTAGCACAAAATGGGGGCTGTTTTTTTTTTTTTTATTCATGAACGATTGAGCACTTTCTGTTCACGACTTGATGCGAAACAGAGGGTGCCTTTCTGAATAACGGCGAACACATACTTATGTGGACAAGCAACCGATGGATGCCCCTCTGGATGTAACAACCAGCCGGCGTCCTCTCCATGCAACAGTTTATATGCGCAGCCGATGCTTCTTGTTCGACGTGGTCGAGTGTGTGTGTGCATTCGTGCATGCTTGTGCTTCAACTCCACTCACGGCCGGTCGGGGGCGCGGTTTTTATTTAGGAGGAAGGTCGTGACCCCCAGCGGTGCGTAGGAAAACCTTACGGTCGCTGTGCCTCCTCTTACCGCCTCCTCCCCCCTGCCCCTATTCCTCCCATCCGCTATGCTTGGTTCTCTTCCGACGCCACGACACGCCCGATTATGGACGCGTAGCAGAACTCCCCTCTTCGTAATTTCTGTTCCGTGCTTTATTTCCTGCTTAGTTTTGTTTGTTCTTGACGCCTGCTTAGAAAGATCCCGCCTTTTCTTCTGTGAGTGGCTCCTCAACTCCTGCATGCTTTGCTTAGATACGAGGTCCTGCGGTCATCTTGGATTCCTCATCCACGCATTGCGCAATGGTCCTCCATTTTCTGGCCCTGCTTTAGACAAGTCCGCTTTCCTACACCGCTATAAGGCTCACTTATCACAGAGGGCGCATGTGTAGGCTTTCTTGCATGTGTAGGCTTGACTGTGGCTTTATTAGCGTGCTTCGACTCTTGTGTCACGCGGCATCGACTGAGCTGACACTTACTCAAAAACATAAAAGATACGACAGTACTCTAAAAAGAAAAAAAAAAACAGGTGGGACGTCTGCAACTCAGCGTCGCAGACGACGTACGAAAAGCAGAAGTTGAACGCGTGATGGAACAGACGGCAACCGCAGAACGCTGCAGACGACAACAAATACGAAACTTACCAGGCGTGGAAGGTATGTACTGCATAATACAAACCAAGGCGAAAACTGCAACAGTAGGCATTTCTCGCGACCACACTCTTGCTTCCCACCGCAGCAGCTGCGGGTGCGTGTTTTCTTCTTCTTCTTTGTTTCGACGACTTTATCTCCGCGGTCTCTCTCTGACAGGTTGAAAGCGTGAAAGACACTCCCCACCGCGAAGTTTGCCGTTTCGGGTGGTCTGGCCTGTCACTCAGTTGTGTCGGCCTCTTTGATCACTCAACTTCCTTGCTTCGCTCGCTTGTGTTTTTCCAGTTGGCCGCGGCCTCTGCATAGTGTGTCTACTTGCTCGGTAATCTGATATTGAGTTATCTTGCTTTCTGTCTGATTGGTCAGGGGTTGAGGGTGAAGGGAGAGCGTGGAATACAAATGCGACTTCTGCACGCAGTGTCTGCGTTCTACAAACGCACCGCGTGCTACAGCGGAGGACGTAATCGTGGCTTTGATTGCTTATTTGCGCACCCTTTGTATAAAAGGCTCGCGATTGCAAAGCCGCTGCCGTGTTTATACGGCCAGCCAAACGGGGACACACAGGGAGTGTCTTAATCGGGCGGGACACGATGCAGCACCGGTTCGAACGGGGTCGTTGATGCTCGCCAATAGAGAGATGACGCAGCTTCAGTAGCGACCTTTCGCGTCTGTCATCGAACGTTCCCTCTCTGGCTCCCGCGTGGACTTTGGTGGGTTGCACCGTTATTGAGACGAGGTGCGTTGACCTTGCGTAGACAAAGGACATGGGTACGGAAAGCATGCGGCGGAAGGGTGTATGTTTGGTGTACGTCGTAAACAGAGCGCCTCCTGTGGCTGTCATCGCAGACGACAGTGCTGCTTAATGTACTTGAATAGAGTAGACGTACGTTGCGATGACCTGATACTGGCCTTTTCCCTCTCCGCAGGAATTCGTTTCCTTTTCTATTGAGCCTGAGCAACAACAATGAATGTAAAGTCTGCAGACATTGGATGGTAAAAAATAAACAGCAATGCTAGTAGCATGACAGGAGGGAACAGTGGTCAAGAAGTTAGGAGCCTAGCAACTCGATACAAACGCACATAACTACAGTTAGAAAAGAAACTAGATTAGATAGGGACTTGAAAGAAGTTAGAACTCGAGCCTGATGACAAGAACACTAAGAGAGGAAAAAAAGGAAAAATGAATCGTTTTTCCCTCATTATTGCATCCTTAAAGAAACGAAACGTCTCATGGCCAAAGGTGTGACTGGCCATGTGATTCGTGAATATCGCCCTCCAAGTCAAGAAAAAAAATGTAGAGAAAAAAGTTGCTCAAAGCGGTACGTGCGTACGAAACTTCAGTAAAAACGACGTCGACATCATAATGTTGAAGCCAAAAACTTTAGCCTTCACCTTCTCGCCATTAAGTACGTTATCCGAGAGGCCCGTTCACACTTGCCCAAAAATCCGGCGAGCGAAGCGGATTCGGCCGCTTTTGACGCCGAGCGAGGCGGAAAGCGGTGGTGGTGGTGAAAAACATTTATAATACAATAAATATTTACAGAGAGGTGATTGGGGTAGGCCCTATTGGCCCTTTCCCCTAACAATACTAGGTGGAGCCCCTATTCCGGGGCCCCATTGGCAAGCAACGCCGCCCGCGTCCGGTGAACCAAGGCCTTTTGGGTCTTTAGGTCCTGACAGCCGAGCAGGGCCGCCTCCCAGTCCTCTCTGGTGGGGTTGGGGGGGATAGATGGGTTTGACTGACACGCCCAAACCATGTGGAAGGTGTCAGCCACCTCCCCACAGAACTGGCACGCGCCATCAAAGGATGTATTGAAATGTTTAAGCACCGCCGGGCACAGTACAGTGTTAGTAAGAATTTTGATGAGGAGGCACTCGTCAGCGCGATCCAGACCCTTACAAGGGGCCGGGTAGCGCCGGTGCTCCTCCTTGTAGTAATCGGTGATTTGTTTGAATGTAATGGCCAGATTGTCTGATTGGGAGTACCCTTCCAAGGACAGGGAGATAGCCCGGGGAGAGAGTGCGCGGGCGGCCTGATCGGCCTGTTCGTTTCCCTGGAGTCCTTGGTGACCGGGGGCCCAAATCAGGTTGCGTGGAGTTGGATCTTCAGATCGACAGCTATATTCCAGTATGCGCCAGGCAAGCGGGGGAGCCCAGCCCAACTCGTAGTTCCGACAGGCCCCTCGCGAGTCGGTGATGATGTGTTTCGACTTGGGAGTAGTGAGAGCAAGAGCAATGGCAATCTCCTCCGCGTGTGTTGCGCTGTAGGCTTTGAAAGTGAGCCCGTTGACTGTGTTTGTGTTGTGTACGACTGCGGCCGTGTACCACACCCCGTGGTGTGGGCCGGCAACGTCTACGTAATACACATGTTCTTGGTTACCATAGTATCGCGCCAACGCTTCCGCGCGCGCCTGGCGACGGCCGCTATGGTCTTCTCTGGACATGTTGCGGGGAAGGGGTCGGACCCGGAGGGCGCGTCTCCAGGGTTCTGGCACTCTCTCCCTTTCCTCAATATGGTAGTCATGTTTGATGTGTAGCCGGTCCAAGAGGCGGCGACCGGACGTGGTCTGTGCAAGACGCGTGTATTGGTTGACTAAGTGGGCCTCTCGAAGCTCCCGAAATGTGTTCACCACGCCCAAGGCCAGAAGTCGCTGGTTGGACGTGGTGACCGGGAGGTCGAGAGCCCGCTTGATGACTTTCCGGTGGATGACCTCCAGTTGGTCATCATCATGTTTGCGCAGGTGCAAGTAGGGGGTTGAGTAGAGGATTCTACTCGTTACGAAAGCATGGGCAAGCCGCAGTGCATCCTTGCTTCGTAATCCGCCCCGCTTGTTGGAGACCCGGCGGACCATGCGGCCCACCTGGTCTCCCACCGTGCGAAGTTTGGCTAGGGTGGTGTCGACTCTGCGTTGGTGGTGTATGAAGAGACCAAGGACGCGGATCTCCTTGGACTCCCGGATCGGTCCCGAGGGGAGACTGATGCAAAGCGGAGTTGTGTCCCGAGGGGAGGGACGTATGTGCACAAATTCTGATTTAGACGGGGCGCACTGGAGTTCGCAGTAGGCCGCGTAGTCGTCGACTAGGGTCGCCGCTGCTTGCAGGCAGGATTCCATGTGGCCCAGGTTACCTTGCGTGGCCCAGATTGTAATGTCATCCGCATAAAGAGCGTGATGTATCCCGGGCAAAGAGGACAATTTGGAGGGAAGATGAAGCGGCGCAGCGAGGGCGATCGGGCTGGACCCATTTCCGCCGCGCGGCGACAAACATGGCGGTGCCCTTCGAAGTCGGACGCCTCCCTTCGGATTGAATTCTCGTTGTTGCTGCCTTTTTCAGTGCGTTCACTGGCCAGAAATGCGGCTCAGGTCTTTCGCTTCCTCTCACCTCGCCTCCAAGAAAACGTATAAGTGATAAATTTGCTTTCTTTTTTTATTCAGAGTGACGATTCCACCGCTTCTAGGCTTAACAGCAGAGTCGCTTTGTTGACAGTAATGGTTCCCGCCCTGACAACCAGATGGCGCCACTATAGCTGAGTTTATTTTTCCGTCCGAGCTAGCATACGCTGAACTAAAAGTGAGAAAGTGCCTGCGTTTAACGTACGTAAGCATGCATACGCTTAAGCAGGGAACACATGTGCGACAACTTCGCCGACGCGCCGCACCGATCGTCGCGTGCGAACTGCCATCCCACGGCAAGCAGGGACACACGGAGCGGTGAGCATCGCTGCGCCGCTCTACCCAAGCTCCGCCCACAACCGCTGTCACACTTCGCCGCCGTGCAGCGGTGCCTCAGCGCTGCTTGTGATCGTGTACAAATATCCCAAGATAATACAAGATTGCCTTGTTATCAGAAAGTCTGCTCGAGCAGCGACAAAGCATGCCTGCTTATGTTGCGAGCTTTCGGCAACAGCACCGCTCGCGGGCGCTCCGGGCGACGAGCTTTGCTACTGCCTGGCTGCCGTGGTCGTCGCTAGGCCTATAGCCTCTTTCGCATCGAACTGACCGCAGCGGCCGGCGCTTCGGAAGTCGCCTGAGCTACAATAAAAGGCCTACTCCACACATCGCTCTACTGTCAACAGCATCATCTCACAATAAAGTAATAATATGGTCAATTTCCGCGACGCCTTCGGCAGCGAAGCGAGCGGGCGCCAGGCGAGCCGGACCCCAACGTCAGGCCAGCGGCAGCTGCGAGGCGGTTGTGGAAAGAAGTTTGCTTGTATCGCAGTCGTTACCTTTAGCAGCAGCTCAGTATTGGTCAGCGATCCTCAAAAATGACATATTTTTCGCATTTCTCATCCCACGGTTTATTATTTAAGTCAAGAACACACTTTAGCTCCTTTTTATGACGCCGGCAGACGGGATCCAGGCTGGCCGGCCGGCCGGCATACTTCACGTTCGCTAAAGAAAGTACAAAACAGCCATGTACCAGAGAGGATGCTTCCTAGATTCGAGCAACGACAATATACCTGTGCAAAAGAGGATCTTGCGGCAACGACACCGCCTGCGGCAACGCCGGGCGACGAACTGCGCGCTGGTCCCGGCTGCCCTAGTCGTCACTAGGCCTACTTGATTTCGCGTCGAAGCCGCAGCTGACAGCGCTTCGGAAGTCGCCTGTGCTATAATAAAAGGCCTACTATTCACATCGCTTCACTGCAAACTCGTCCCATAATAAAAGATAAGTTCGATTTCCACGAAGCCTTCAGAAACGGATTAGCAGACGACAGGCGAACCACACCATGTAGCAGCAGCACCGAAGTGGCTGTGGGATGGAATTTTGCTTGTTACGTGCAACTCGGTATTAGCCAGCGATAGTCCGAAATGATGCAATTCTGTCATGCATCTATCCCTGGGCTTGCTAGAACGTTAACAAACAATACTAGCGCGTTTTTCAGTCGCCGGCGGCCGGCATCAGAGCTGGCAGACCAGCCCGGCATGGCTCGGCCCCGAGCGCCCCGAGCATCGCTCTCTACGTCATCATGACGCTGCCGCTCTCCGCGCTCGCATTGGCTCCTGCTTCTTGTCGTTGCGTTTGTCGCATGCGGCTCGTCGTTGGCATCCAGCAGGTTGGACGGATGCGATGAGCTGCGTTCGGTCGTTGCGACGACGGTCGCAACGACGCGCCGCAGCGAATCGCACGCACTTTTCGCACATGTGTCCCCGCGGTCGGCTTCTCCTAAGTGTGCCCCTTACCGCCAGATCACCTTCTCCAGGCTGCACATTCACCGAATAAAGGCCCATTCACACTTGCCCAAAAATCTGGCGAGCGAAGCGGATTCGCTCGCCGCAAAAACAAGGACCTGTTCTCACTTGTTCACGCGCGAGCGATGCGGATCCGCCGCGCCGCTGCTGTTTCTCGCTTTTCCACACCGCGTCGCTGCTAGCGGCATACACAGATATAGTGAGAAAAGAGCATAAATTTACGCTGTCTACGAGCGAGAAAAATTGCATCGGAGGATCACACCGACCAGCATTCTTTTTTTTAGTCAAAAAATTGCATTGTGCATATGGGATTGTCTCTCCACCAAACTAACCTCATTAAAGCGTTTCCCGTGCGACATTTTTTGAATGGGCGCTTTTTAAAAGGAGGGAATACGGAGATGCTGGCAAAACTTCCTCCTTCACTTTCCCGCGGCGAGCGCTGCGCTGAGCTCTAGAAAAGGAGGCATTTGTTGGGCTACGCCTTCCTACTTTTCAACACATCACATTCCCATAGCTCGTCCTCCCAAGTTATAATCACATGAGTGGGCAACGACTGGGGACGTTGTATATGTATTTTTTCTTGTTGATGTATTGTTTCTGTTCACATCAATGTCGTTCCTAGCCCATGTATCGCTTTGGCTTTGGCTAAGTCCCTTATACCATACCATACCATACCATACCATACCATACCATACCATACCATACCATACCATACCATACCATAGCATATCCCAGTGGACGCTCTACCACAGTGGGCACGTGCAGTCTTTGTCAAAAGTAACCAGGTTGCATGGTTTGCTTCTCATTCGTATAACAGAGCCCGCACGGCTTCCCTAACGATCAAAAAGTTCTTTGAAGGTGAGAAGGGGGTTCTTCTTACCATACAGAGATTTAGAGCTTGAGGGCTGGCATAACAGCCTTAATATACAACTGAGAAGAAAAACG
The DNA here is from genome assembly GCF_055824585.1 of Amblyomma mixtum. Classification (NCBI taxonomy): domain Eukaryota; kingdom Metazoa; phylum Arthropoda; class Arachnida; order Ixodida; family Ixodidae; genus Amblyomma; species Amblyomma mixtum. The sequence goes on from NC_143019.1 coordinate 96,672, forward strand.
TGCAGTCTGGTTACTTTTGACAAAGACTGTACGTATAGCGGGCACTCAGCATATAGCGTACCATATCCTAGGGGGAACTCTACCACAGTTGCCACATACCATAGTGGGCAATGATACCATACCATACCATACCATACCGTACCGTACCATACCAACCATACCATACCATACCATACCATACCATACCGTATCATACCATACCATGCCATACCGTACCACGCCACACCATACAAGCCACCGCGGTGACTCCGTGGTTATGGTGCTCGGCTGCTGACCCGAAAGACGCGGGTTCGATACCGGCCGCGGAGGTCGAATTTCGATGGAGGCGAAATTCTAGAGGCCCGTGTACTGTGCGATGTCAGTGCACGTTAAAGAACCCCAGGTGGTCGAAATTTCCGGAGCCCTCCACTACGGCGTCTCTCATAGCCTTAGTCGCTTTGGGACGTTAAACCCCATAAACCAACCGACCACGCCACACAATACCAGACCATACCGCACCGTTCTCTTCCTTCCTGTTGCATATTCACCTCGTCTCTTCCTGGCTACTCAAAGGGAGGTGGATATCACGAGGAACATGGCAAAACAAACACACGCGCCACACCGAGACGCGCCAAACATATGGGGTTGCCCCGGGCAGAGAGGTACAAAAAAAAAAAAGAAAAGACGCATTTACTGACCGTTGAAAAAAGACCTCTTCCCTTTTTCTGTTTTTTTTTTTTTCCCCTGTTTTTCGCGACGTGTGTTTGGTTTATGCGGGCGGCCACCGTGCGCGCGGCGGAGACTGGGCGACAGATCGCTGCTCGCGATACGCGTCTTGGGGGTCCTACCGCTGGGCCCGCAAGCACGGTACTTAGGTTTGGTTTGGTTTGGCTTGAGGCGAAGCTGGCGACGGGCGGGAACGCGACGGAGACCGCCGCTTATCTACCTTGATGGATAACAAGGTCGTTCCGGTATACGCGCACAGAGTGGGCACTAGGCTTTTGTGGTCAGACCACCGCGCAGTGGTCCTCTCTTTTTCGGCGTTTTTTGTTTTGTTTTTTTTGGTGACGCGCTTTAGTGGCGCGTTGTCGTTCCTGAAATCTCGCGACGCATTCTTTTTTTGTGCCGCCAATACCTGCTTTCTGCGCAAGAATAATTTTAGAAGACTCTAAAAAGTGATCTTGCTGTTACTAACGATGCACCTAACAGTAATAATTGAATAGTTAAGTGTTGGAAAATGGTTAACCAGTTTGGTAATTAAAAAAGTTGCACCTATTTTTTGATGTCTGCAAGCACTGGTATTGCAATGCCGGAAACGCCATCTGTATACATCGAAAAGCCCACTTTTAAATATTCTGGTTCATATTCGCTGAAACAAACATGTGTATTATGTATTTGGTCCGTGCCACCACGCAAGCTCAGCCGCGGCAAACATGCACGAAACTGCACGGACAGCATAGGACAAAACATGCTAACATTAGCTGACGGTAGTATACGCGGGCGCATAACCTTGATTAAAGTGCAAAAGGCATTGAAAAATGTAGACCCACTAGATTGCGAAATGCAGCCAACACAGCCAGCGGCTGCAACGCTACCCACCGGCAGAAAGCAGAAATTTAATTTCTGTGTATATTTTTGGATTGTATGATTCACATAATCACTAGATGAGATCACATCATATATATATATATATATATATATATATATATATATATATATGAGAGAAGCCAACAGCCACAGAAACCAAGGAGCACAGGGGATTTTTAATTAATTTATTTTTTTGTGTTGTTGATCAAGTAAGAATATTACTGTCGCTTAAAGCTAATTGATTAGAAAAGCAGAAGAAAAAACAACCACTGCCGCCGGTGGGATCCGAACCCACGACCTCCGAATTACGCGTCCGGTGCTCTACCTCTGAGCTACGGCGACGGCTGTCAAACCTTCTGCTTTCGGGGGTATTTATGTTTTACAAATAACCTAATCTTGAGAGTGTTCATCAGCGCCACCCACGTTCGTAAGCGGCGGACGTGGAACGTCCTGAGTTGCCGCTGGTGTGACGTAGAACGCCATCGAATGGCGAGGGTGGAAGCTGTGTGAGAACCCTCTTATGCTTCCTATGGCATCAATGCTGCCAGAACCGAGGCCCTCGCTAAGCAATATATATATATATATATATATATATATATATATATATATATATATATATATATATATATATATATATATATATATATATATATATATATATATGTATATATATATATATATATATAAGGGATAAAAAAATCTTCAAGGCAACTGACTAAAAATATAATAAGTTGGGGAAGTCACATTGCAAAACTTAACAGATTTATTCAACGTTTCGACCAGAGACTGGTCTTTTTCAAGAAATACCAGTACCTGGTCGAAACGTTGAACAAATCTGTTAAAGTTTTTCAATGTGACTTCCCCAACTCTTATTATATATATATATACATGGTCTGTTCTGAAAGTAGTAGGACTGATTTTTTTTAAACAAAATCTATTCGAGAGAATGAGTTTTACAGTTTTCGTACGCTTCCAGGAACGCCTGGACCGGAATGCTGTTTAGCTCCCTCGTCACGGCCTGTTGAACCACCTCTACCGATCCGTGATGCTTCCCCTCCAGCGTCGATTTTATTCTCGGGAATAGAAAAAAAGTCTGTCAGGGCCAAGTCGAGGCTGTAGGGGGCTGAGGCAGCGTTGCCGCCTTGTGCTGGACAAAAAATCGGGGTCCTCATTCAGATGATGAAGACGATCCTACCGGTTGGCCTTTTCCTCCTCTGACAACACTCCCGGCACCAACTTCGCGCACGCTTTCCTCATGGATAAGTTTTCTGTCACGATCCCAAAAACTTGGGTTTGAGGAATGCTGAAGTCATCAGCAATCATTCTGATATCATTCTACGATCACTGTTAAGTAAATGTTTCCCTCGCTACACATTTTCGTTGGTCTTGCTGGTCGAAGGGCGTCTGAAGCGGTCGTCTTCCTCCACTCTTTCCTTACCTTCTCGGAAAAGCTTGTGCCACTCAAAAACACCTGATCTACCCATGGAAGCGTCACCGTAGGCCTCCTTAATCATGTTGTGAGTCTTTTTGCCCGTTTTACCAAAATTTGCTCAAAATTTGATCGCGTATCGCTGAAGCAGTAAAGGCTCGACGATTCTGCGTGACGAGTCGTTTCGACAGGGGTTCACAGTACAAGCGACCTCCTCTCTTCAACGGCCGAGAGCCGACTGCCGATTTTGCCCTGCATTCCCAATATCCCCCTTCAACGATCCTGCATGAGCAGACCACCTCTCGTCCGCCCGTTCACCCAGGAAAAAACCAGTCCTACTATTTTCAGAACAGACCATGCATATATATATATATATATATGTATATATATATATATATATATATATATATATATATATATATATATATTGTCACAGATGGGTCCTTAATCAAAAGGGCTTGGCACAGGCCGCAAACAGAGAAGCAGAGTCCCAGCTCCGAGAGCACGCGAGTCCCTCACTTCTTCGTCCTCTAGGCGCCGCCCGGGGAGACCTGGCGGCAATATATATATATATATATATAGATATAAGTTATGTAAAAGGAGGAACATCGCAATCATATCGAAACATTTATTATGTCGACGTTTCGGCCAGAAGCATGTTTCGATATGATTGCGATGTTCCTCCTTTTACCTAACTTATAAACAGCGCAGTCGAGAAAGTTTTTCTTCGCAATATATATATACACACGATATCACATAATTATGTGATATACATCTCATCGTCCTGGTCCGGGGTTCGAAACTCAGGGCCATTGCTTCACCGGGGCGGTCGCTCTATCAACTGAGCTAACCGGGACGGCTAGCATATGATAGGGCGAGAGCGAATTTATCATTAACTCGAAGTGGAAATACTCCTCCACTTTGGAGTAGATGGGGAATAAGGGAGTAATGACTTATTGGCATCCACCTGCCACGATGAGGTGGATGCCGGCGTGCAATTACTCCCTTATTCCTGATATACTCCACACTGGGGGAGTACCCTAAACGTTGGACGATGATAGTGTGATGCTGACTTCCATATGAGGTCCTCAGAAGTACGCCATTTTTTTTCTTTTCCATTCACCATGCAGCATTGACGATAAGCACTTACAGTACAAACATATGCACAGCACAGTTTACAGTGCATCATAACACTGTTCATTGCTCAGAATTTCAGCCAAATGCTCGGCCACTACGTTCTTTATACATTATGACTGCGGTACAGTGGATTAGCATCGCGCCTTAGACGCGAAGGATGTCAGTTCCGGCACCTTGTAGGACTCTGGTGTTTTTTTCTTCCAAATTCTTCAATCACGTTGTAACTTATTTTTGCCGTTTTTTTTTTTTTTCAAGGTAAAAATTATCAGCTTCATACTTGTTTACGTTCTCCCGTGACACCCTTTTTTCGTTCAGCTGATTGAGACGCTCATAAGCCTACATCACCACTTTGCAACCTGCGAGACCAGCTGAGTGGTACGGCTACATTCGGCTGATATACTCAACTCAGATCCGACGGAGCCCTCGCCCAATTGTCTTCACACGTGCTGGCTTCCGAAGCTTACACGAGGAGAAACTTTGTCGCCCACAACCCTGCTGCAGCTCGCGCCAGCTCCATGTTTTTGCTTTCTCGAGCGTACCGCTCGTCTTAGCTGTAGCTCTACATACTTTCTTTTGCTTTTCTGAATTTTCTGTTCACTCCGTGCAAGGCGTATCTTGGACATCAGAGGCTGGCGAGAGGCGAAAGGATTCTGGCCTATATTTAGGCTCCACAAACAGGTTTTGAGGGATACGGGTGGGCCGGTTAGGTTATGTTTTCTCTGCTGACTTTATTATTCTTAGTTCTTTTTCTTTCTCTCGTTTGCGCGCTCATTCTTTGGAAGTTTCGGTTAAACCATCCCAGACCTGCAGAGCAAACGCTGTTCACTCTGGGTGCCCGCGCGTGAAGTACTCAATGGCACGTATGACTCACCTATAACTCCTCCAGCCGGGTTTGTTTTCGAACGCGCTAACCGAAGGGGGTTACGGCTTCTTAAACTTTTCTGCGTTTCGGGTTCATCGTAAGGTAAACACGGGAGGACCAGGCTTTGCGAACACAAAAGGTGGTGTTCACGAGTCGGAGGCCACAGCCGCATAGCCCCCTGTGTTTGCCAGCGTCCTTCACGGCCTGGCCCAGTTCCTTTTGTTTGCGCGCCGCCAAGCAGCTTCCCCGACCAACACCTACTTCCGGTTTCGTGTTGACCACGGGGAGTCTACCGCATGCGTAAACAGAAGGCAATGATCCCCTCCTAAAAGTGGTGCGCGTAGCAGACGATTCCGGGTGCAGAGTCGTCGTCTGCTTCTCATAGCTTCCACGACGTGTCGCTGACGTCAGCGATTCCGGCCGTCTCTCCAATGTTTGCGCTCCAAATTCCAATTGATTTCAAAGCAAAGTATTCCTGAAAAGACCTCCGCCTGGACCGTGTAGCTGGAAACCAAAGATGCATCATCGTCGTCTGCTTCTCGTTTTAAGGCGAAGGCCTTTAATGCGTCATCGTTGTCGACAGAAGGTTGTCAGCAGAAGGACGTCAGGGATTCCGGCCTTATCTCAATGTTTGACCCCGAAATTCCGATTGATTTCAGAGCAAAGGATTTCTGCAAAAACTGCCCTCTGACTCCCGTAGCAGACAGCTTCCGGTCTAGTTGGTTGTCTGCTCTTGGTTTCGTGACGTCTGACTAACACCTGCGATTCCGGCTGTCTCTCGGGGAGGAGGAGGATAAACTTTATTTTCGTCGACAGATGTATCTGACGGTGTGGGGTTATAGCCCCATCAAGTGGCCATGAGCCCGTGGCGTTCGGCGACTTCTAGGGCTCTTGTCACAACCCGGATCTGTGTGTCCGAGTCGGAGCTGAGCAATGCGGCCTCCCACTGGTCTGGATTCGAGAGCTGCAAGCCTCTAGGGGGGTAGTCCCGAGGGCAAGCCCAGAGTATGTGGGATAGAGTGGCATGTTGGCCACACATTTGACAGGAAGGGGAGTAGACCCCAGGGTATATGCGGGCATATATCGCGGGGTTGGGGAAGGTGTTCGTTTGGAGTTGCCTCCACGCAACTTCTTGGGGTTTGGTGAGAGAACTATGTGCGGGGGGATATAGAAGTCTACCTAAGCGGTAGTGCATGGTTATGTCATGAAATGTGACCATACGATCTCTCGCCGTCCGCAGGACGGGCGACACCACAACCCGGTCGACGAATCCTCGGGCATAATTGTGGGCCGCCTCGTTGCCTGGATGCGACGAGTGCGCAGGGACCCAGATCAATTGGATCGGGCGGAGTTGAAGTTTGGTGGAGTGGAGGAGAGAGAGAGTGACAGGGGAGACCCGGCCTTTGGCGAAACTACGAATCGCCGATTTAGAGTCGCTGAAGATGGTTTCTGCAGAGGTGGAGACCATCGCCAAGGCTATGGCCGCCTCCTCGGCCTCTTCAGGCAATCTGACGGGAATGGAGCACGCAACTAGCGGCCGTCCACAGTAGTTTACAACCGCGAGCGAAAAAGCTTCGCGGTCGAGGTATTCAGCGGCGTCGACATAGACTGCTGTCTGATCTGTTAAATATTTTTTGTGCAGAGACTTAGCCCTGTGCTTGCGGCGAGCGACATGATACTCTGGGTGCATATTTTTAGGAAGAGGGGTAACGATAAGGTTACTGTGGATATGGTGTGGAAGCTGGACCCTGTCGGGTGCGGTTGTTTCGAAGCGTATTCCAAGCTTGTCGAGTATGTGACGTCCCGTGGAGGTGTGAGTGAGACGCTCGTACTGAGAAGTGAGATGAGCTTCCGAGAGCTCCGTCACAGTGTTGTAGACCCCTAATGCCAGTAGTTTATACGTGGGGGTCCGGTGGGGGAGATGAAGAGCCGCCTTGTAAGCCTGACGAATAAGGCAGTCAACGCGGTCCTGTTCCTGGCAGCTAAGGTAGAGGTAAGGGAGGGTATATGTGAGGCGACTGATAACAAACGCCTGAACAAGACGTCGGAGGTCAGCCTCTCGCATGCCTCTATGTTTATTAGCAATGCGACGAATTAGACGAATGGTCTGCGATACAGAGACTGTAAGCTTAGCTAGAGTGTCGGTGTTTTTCCGATTGCTCTGGATGAGGAGCCCCAATACCCTAATGGTGGATACTTCGCGTATGGGCTGACCACTAGCAGTAATGCAGATGGGAGGATGGCCGTGGAGGCCGGGTTGACCTCGGATGAGCAGCAGCTCGGATTTCTGAGGGGAGCACGAGAGGTCGGCTGCGGCTACATGGCGCTCAATGACATCGACCGCTTGTTGAAGTGCGGATTCGACCTCAGCATCGTTGCCTGTTGAAACCCGGAGGGTAATGTCGTCTGCGTATAAGGTATGGGATAGCCGGGGGATAGCGTCTAATTTAGAAGGTAGCGTGAGCAAGGCGACATTGAAAAGAAATGGGGAGAGAACGGATCCCTGGGGGGTGCTATTGCTACCGAGGTTTATAGGGTCTGAGAGGAGAGAGCCAAAGCTAAGTTCAGCTGTACGACCAGAGAGGAAAGTACGTATATACTCGTAGGTACGGTGACCAGGATTTAACAGGGAGAGGTTAGTGAGAATAGCTCGGTGCGAGACGCTGTCAAATGCTTTAGTTAAATCAAGCCCTAGAATAGCCTTTGTGCCCGCTCTGGTAGAGGGGCACAGTATCTCTCGTGAGAGCTGGATCATAATGTCTTGCGTAGAGAGATTTGAGCGGAAGCCAAACATGGTGCGAGGTAGGAGATGGTTATCTTCAACGTAATTATTGAGACGGTTGAGAATGACGTGCTCCATCAATTTCCCAGCACAGGAAGTGAGGGAGATGGGGCGGAGGTTTTCGAGAGCTAGTTGTTTGCCTGGCTTCGGTATGAAAGTCACGCGTGCATGTTTCCATGCTGCGGGGATTTTACCCTCTCTCCAGCAATCATTCATAAAGGCAGTGAGGGCCTCAATGGACGGGTCATCTAAATTACGGAGAGTTTTGTTGGAAATGCCGTCCGGTCCCGGGGCAGAGTTAGGACGGAGCTGAGTGAGAGCGAATCTTACCTCAGCTTCCGAAATCTCCTGATCGAGGGCAGGGTTGGCACCGCCCATGTAGGGGGGGAGAGGGTCCGGGGAAGTAGTACTGAGATAGCGTACACGAAGTTCATCGAGAAGATCCTGGTCTGAGCCGGGGTGTTGATGGACTATGCGGGAAATGGTGTCTCGTTTGGATGTTTTGCAACCGTCTGGGTCTAAAAGGTAACGGAGAAGGTGCCAGGTGCGAGTTAGCCCGAGCTGTCCACGCATGTTGTCACAAACTTGACCCCATTGCTGGGTAGTCAGTGCGATAGTGTGCGCCTCAATCTGTTTGTCTATCTGAGCTACTCTACGCCGAAGCGTTCTATTGTGGCGCTGTTTTTTCCAACGGTTTTGAAGGCTTTCGCGGGCCTGCCATAGGTGGAGGAGACGGCTGTCTGTATTGGATTGATCAGCCGTGATAGGTAATTCTTGAGTAGTAGCAGAGACATCTGCCTGCAGTTTGGAGATCCACTCGTCCAGGTTATTAATCTGGGTAGGGGCGTTTTGAGCGCGTAGGGAACGAAACTTGTCCCAATCCGTGATTAGGGTCGGGCGACCTCTCCGGCGGAACGGGGACATGCTGAGGGTGGTCGCGAGGAGATAGTGGTCGCTGCCGAGGGTATTCCCAGTGTTCAGCCACTGATCGAACCGTACGTTTTTGCAGAATGTCAGATCAGGTGAAGTGTCAACAGAAACGCTGTTTCCTACGCGGGTGGGAGTGTGAGGGTCAGTAACAAGGGTGAAGCCCAGTTCCTGTGCTCGCAACCACAGTGTGTTACCCTTTCGGTTGGCGGTGCGGTAACCCCAAGCGGGGTGGTGGGCATTGAAATCTCCTACAATGAGGAGACCCGAATGGTGCGCAAGCCTGTTGACCCGGGAAAGAAGGGTGGTGAAGTTGCGTCTTCTGTCTCTTGGAGGGCTATAAAGGTTAAGAATGAAGAGGCTTTGGTCGCCCCTTTTACGAGGGAGGAGTTCGAGCAAGACGCAGTCTACCCCAACGTCGTCTAAGGAGTGTTGGACGGCCGTCAGGTTGCGTTGAACCAAAATAGCGGTGTCGGGAGTGGTGACATCTAGGGGGGAGTATGGTTTATAGCCAGGTAGTTTCACTGGGCCATGAGTTTCCTGAAGGGCGATGATATCAGGGGGGATGTCGGAACTTTGGACATACTGCTGCAGGTTGCCTCGCTTGCGGCGAAACCCCCTGCAGTTCCATTGCCACACATTAAGTAGGTGGCGGGGCGCCATGGTGAAGTGTGGGTAAAGCTAAAATGGGTAGGCTGGTGGGAGCGTGCGGCAAGCGACCGTATGGTTTAACGCGCGTCGTGTGGAGGGCGGCCGTTGCGTCTCCCCTAGCTTCAAGGCCTGTGACGCGTGTTTGGATCTGTTGCATGAGGGTGTTAAGTTGTTGTTGGATTTGCTGCTGCATTTGTTGTTGGAACTGGAGCATTTGCTGTTGGATTTGTTGGGAGAACTCAGCAAATTTCGCTTCGAGCTTAGCATCAATTTTAGCCTCTAAGTTTTCCTCTAGGCGAGCCTCAAAATCCTCAAGGTCGGCAAAATTAACATAGCGTTCTGAGCGGGAGGTAGCTTTCCGCTTAGAGGGAGGACTAGAGGTAGTATCTTTGGGTTGCGGGGGAGTAGATGGGGGCGCCTGAGGTGAGATGGTAGGAACAGGTTGAAGTGGTAGAGTGGCATTTGTTTGAGGTGTTGGATCGGGTGCAAAGGGTGGACGCTTTAAGGAAGCGTTTTGTTGTTGAAGTCTATGATTGCTAGCTTTAAGGGCTGTTATCTCGTCGCGCAGGGCTTGCAGCTCTGAATCACGAGACTGAGATTGCTGAGAGTGAGAAGCCGCAGCTGCCCAGCTCACCTGGTTTTTCGTGGAGGGCTCTCGGTGAGGAGACGACTTGGAGTCCAGGGGTGGGAAGGACTGGGAGCGATTCCGGCTGGAGCGCCGGTAAGAGGAGGAGGAGCGGTTAGAATCCATTTTGGCCGAGGTGTTTCCAGACCCTTGGCGACGGGTCCGGGATCGGGAACGATGGGAGGTGGAGGCACTGTCTGAGTCAGCTTGTAGCTGGCGTTTTAGTACGGCAGCAGGCACTTTGTAGCGGCGTTTACACTTGGAGGAACCAGTCTGGTGAGGACCAGAACAAACTATACAAGTGGGGGTGCATTCATGGGTTTCGTCAGGGTCGCAAACTCCGCAGTGAGGACACTTGGAGAGCTTGGGAGACGGGCAAACGTCCTCTCGGTGTCCCGTTTTGCGACAGTTAAGGCAGGCTTCCACTTTGTTCTTGAAGATGTAGCAGCGCACAGCACTTCCTGCGTAGGAGACTTGGCGGGGGACCTTTGTCCCTGCGAAAGTGATGACAATAGATTGGGTCTTGCCTAAACGGCGGGCGTAGAGAATGCAGTGTTCTGGATTCTGGGGTATCAAGTACTGCATGATTTCCTCCTGGGTCTCATCCACGTACTGGTGGTGAATGATACCTCGGACGTATGCGCCTGGTGGGGCCAAATAGGTGGCAACTGGGTAGCTTGTCGGGCCCAGGATGATTTCCTGTAGCTTCGTGTAAGTGATGGCGCGGTCCCGGTTCGGGGTGCTAAAGGTGAGGGTGTTGTGAACGAAATTCACCCGAAGGCGGTCCTCTGCGGTATCGGAGTAAGTCAAACGAAGGCTTGAGGTGATTGCTCTGCGAAGAGCGTTCTCGCCCCAGGAACGCAGATTGAGGCCCCCGCGAGGGCGAATGATGACTTTAAAGTCTTCAAGAGGGAGACGTGGCAGTGACGGTGCACCTCGAGGTAGCTTACGTGACGTGGAGGGAGGTAGCTGCTGGGACGCGGTATGCTGGGCGGACGCGGCAGGCGTCTCCGTCAGCGGTGGCTTGGGAGTGCGTTTCGATGAAGCGGCGGCGGAGCCGCGTTCGTAGCAGCGGGCTACGTAGGTCCAGTCCGTGGGTATATAATCTTGAGGGGCTAGATCATCCCCCTCCACGGTGACGACGTCCATGCTTGGCGAAGCACTGGGCCCGGCTGCGAAGCAGAGCCTATCGCCAGCGGCGGTAGGCTTAGCGAGGCTGGCGCTGGACTCGGTGGAAACAAGTGTCCATGCAGGTCACAAAAACGGAGTGCCGGTCCCGAAATTGGGCTGGGCAGGTGCCGAGCACCTTCGTGAACTTCGGGAGACACAATAAGATTCGGCGGAAGGTCAAAAGTCGGTCAAAATAGCAGAAATGGCCGGAGCCCATACGCACACGCGTCTGCACACCAGGCCAGGAACGCCGACCTTTCTCTCTCGGGGATATTTGTCACTCTATGTCAGGCCAAGGGCTTTCTGCAAAGGGACCCGACTCCATAGCCTTGATGCTATTTGTTGCACCCAGGAAAATCAATATTGTGAAGCGTTTCCTGCACTTTCCGTTAACGACTCAGAAAATTTTGATTGGTCAGCTATCGCTATCGTAAACCGACAGGTCAAGCCCACCGTTTCCTCACGATTTTCAGCCGCAGCCCACTCACACCGGCTGCAAGACAAATGCCTCTTATAGGGTCTTTAACTAACCCGGTTACGCGTGAGCTGCGGCTATCCGATCTTCGCAAGGTTTCGTTTCTTCTCCCCGTTTGACATTCTACCACCCCCTGATAAATTTACCCATGACTATATTCAAGTAAACTGTCCAGTTCAATACGTTCTGGGATGCGTTCCGGGCACCGACCTGACATCGAGAGGGGGGTGACCTTTGAGACAACAAAGCCTCACAACTTTCTAACCCCGCGTGCCGCCTAGGGAGTAGACGCGCGCAAGTCTAATTCGGGAACCTCTTACATGTGCGGGGCGGCACGCCCGAGCTAAAAGCGACCTTCATGGAACGGCGGTATGCGACGACAAACGAAGCGGGCCTCCGAGATCCGCTTCGGTTGTTTCCCGCGATTGCAGGAGTCTCGGATGTATCCCCGACGTCGTGGCGTAAGGATGTATTCGTAAAATGACCTTGTGAATCATTCGCTCACCAGCCCGCCCGCCCGCCCGCCCGCCCGCTCGCTCACTCACTCACTCACTCACTCACTCACTCACTGACAGGTTTGGTGCGGTTTATAGTTACTTTACCCGTAAACACCTCATCGCCAAATCCCATGGCTTGGTGACTTCCCACCGAGAATGCACTAGCGCTGACACCTCGAAAATCATCCCTTTCATCGATAGGGTGTCTGGTGCCTATCACGGCCATCACCATCATCTTATTTTCCTCATCATCGTCATCATCAGCAGGTTACGCCCCCTGTACGACGAGTGAAGCTCCTAATGATTACCGATCAGTTATCTAGACTGATATTTCCTGTATAACGCCCTCTGCAAGACAAAGGCCCCCATCCACATACAGTCGAACCTCGTTTTAACGAAACGGTTTATAACGAAATAGTGGATATAACGAAGAAATGATGGTTCCCCTTGGAAGCTTGGTCAACACGGGCTATAACGAAGCTGCGGTAACAACGAAGTAATCGCCGGGGCCCCTTCAACTTCGTTATAACGAGGTTCAGCTCAAGGTGCACCTGTTTCACGTACCCTCACAAGCAGTCACAAAAGCACGACAGCGCTTGCACAAACACCCACCCACCTCACGCCACAACATGTCTCCCTCTCTCTTTCGCCCTTTCTGATGCACGCACGAACCACACGCGGGTAAAAATAAATCGTGAGCGGGCTGCACCAACTGTCCGTGCGTCGTGCCGGCGGAGCATTGAAGCGTATGTGTGTACGCGAACGACGTATACATATATAGGAAAAGCGTGCGACAGCGCACTTGCCGACGGAGGGAAGAGGAGTCTTGGCGCAGCCCGGGCTATTTTCGAGCTGGGGACGATCTTCCACTCGTTGCCCCCAGCGCGAAGCGGGGGCAAGCGCGCTGGTGCGACGCCCTTCCCCGAAGAGTGGGAGGAGGAGGGGTCCGTCGCATTTGGGATCCCGACGGAACCAGCTGTGGGAGCGTCGAGTTGTCTGAGTTGCCGCGCGTCACCTGGCGTGGAAGTCGTACCACCTTTGGCGAAAACAAAAAAGTTTTGACGGGATACCAGGGCGGGGCAGCTGAAGCGGAGTGCAGATAACGGATGGTCCCTTGGATTTCTAGATGAGGCTATAAGCTTGTATTTTTTGTTTTTGTTGCGAAAGCAACACTACGTGAGTCGTTGAGCCATTTCGCAGAGCTGACGAAAGGCCATACTGCGCATGCGCGAGCAGTGACGTCACACGGCGCACAGCTGGCGCGCCGCCGCCGTCGTTGGCGGGTGCCTCAGAGGTGCCGCCGCCGCGCTCGCCAGTTGCGCATGCGCAGTAGAGGCGCATAGCTAGCGTGCCGGGGCCGCCGCCGCTGCCGCGCGCTCTCCATCGAGTCTCTCCAAGTCAGGTACAACGTACCGTTTTTGAAGCGAAAAACTTCACTATACTCTTCAACACCGCGCTTCGCGGGAGGCACACTACAGATTTGCCACAGCTGCGCGTGCGCGAAACCGAGTGACGTCACGCGGAGCGCAGGTGGCCGCTGCTGCCGCAGCCGTCGTCGCCGCCGCGCTACTGCGCATGTGCGCCGCCGCTTCTCCTCCTCGCCACCGTTTGGCCTTTCGCCGCAGCCGTGCGCAGTGTGCATTTGAAAGGCGAGGTATAAAAGGCGCGCTTGCCCATAGAACAGGCGCAGACACTCGCCATGGAAGGAGAAGAAGATGCAACAGTCGGACGGCGCAGAAATACCGATCCAGAAGTGATAGCTTGGGAGTTGGCTGAAAAGCAGCGAGAGCTTTTCGCTTCGAGATATCCAGGCTTAACCTTAGCTAAGCCACAGCCGATTTTTCCCTTGCCCTTTTAGTTTTCTATACATGGAAAACTAAGAATAAAGTGAAAATGAAGGGTAAATGTAAGCAGTTGGCGGCATAGTCAGGTGGCTGGATAAGATTAGGAATTTTGTGGGGTTAGGCGGCCTCATGTGGCACAGGGCGTGGTTAAGAGGCCTTTGCGCTGCAGTTGACTTACTTAAGCTGACGATGATGATGACCGCGACTCCTGCATGCCGATTCTACGTGGGCATCAACCGAAAAAAAAAAACGCTCACTCAGATCCGGACAAAAGGGGAGAGGGGGGGGGGTGTTAACGATACACTAAAGCGCCCCCATTCTCCTGGGCACACCAGAGGGTCCCAACACAGAGCACGGTGACCTAATCGTGCTAAGCTTGGCGAAAACCTGGTCGCATTGTAAAACTATTCAAAGGTTCGTTCGGCTGGGCTGTATTCGAGCAGTTCTCCTGTTCCTGAATGAACAACCGTTTCTTTCCCTGGAGGCCCATAAAATGCAACCTTTCGATCGAAAATGGGGAAGGCATGGCACTCCTCAGCGCAATGTGCCATAACCTAGCGTGTTTTCACGATTCTATTGTGAGGAACGCACATCTTGACCTATGCCAGGTTGCGCCATGTATCTTATCGGCAACCATCTAGGCCCGTAGTAGCTCATTCCATTATTAGATGCATGGAGGAAGGGAAGATGGCCCGCGTATACAATCCCTGAAGCCAAGTGGTTCCTTTGTTTTAGATCTAGTCATTTCGTGTGTGTTCTCGGTCCAGCCGGGCAAGTGTGCAGTGCCTAATTAAAAGTTTTTCTATCGGACCTCGGCCCCGACACTACGCCTCACTGTGAAGTGATCACGGTGGTCGCTGTGCACCATAACAAGCTTTGGTGAGGGTGACATTTCTCCACCTTTATCGACCCGTCCCAAGTCCGAGCGGCGGAAAAGCGCCCACTCCCTCTCGTGTGCACATACCCACTCAACCTCTGTTTCTCTCTCTCTCTCTCTACCTCACTTTCTTGCAATCCCCGGCGGTGCCGCCGCGCGCCGAATGCGTTTGTCGCAGCGATGAGCTGGCCCGAACCAAAGGGATGCGGTTCCTCCCGGGGTTCTCCGTTCGCCCTGGGGCATCCGAGAGCCATTTTCCTCCTCCTCCTCCACTTCTCCTCCTTCTCTCTTCATTGCTGCCGCCTTTTTTCGCTTTTTAGGCCACGCTCTAAGCTTCCAAGCGCTTCCGTTTCGGTCACCGACCTCGTCCTCGTCCCCCTGCCGGAGAGATAGGTAGACACGGAACAGGAGGGAGCCGGGGTTTGCCTTGAGGTGCGAAGCGGCGGTTAATTTGTAACGCAACTAGGCTCGCCAGAGGCTGTTAGCGGAGCGAATGCGCCTTAATTAACAGGACACGCTGCTTCTGGTTGGGTAGTTACTGCTCGCTTAGGAGACTAGTCGATGCTCGGTTAAGCGAGATGACAGAATCGCGCTTCGGACAAACGCGTTTTGGAAATGAAGCAAGGACGGCGAAAAATTGCTTTGGGATAATGCTAGCGCTGAGTAATGCGCTTACAGTTCTTTTTTGGCAGATAATTTTCTTTGCGCATCCTTCATCTTTCTTTCCTAGCGCCACAAAGTACTGTCAGCCGTATTTCTTAATTCACACGACGCTCCGCGTAAACGTAGTTCGAACATAGCTGTGCGTTAGCGCCCGAGGCTGTGATGAAATTCGCATACCCAACAATTCTGGACAAAAACATTTTTGAGCGGGAAACCGTTTATGCGCGCAATATTTTTCCTATAACGGAAGATTTCACTATCAGAATCGATATATCTGTAGGTCACCGGACGCCAGTCTGGCATTTTTTTTTCTATTAACGTTTTTGCTATCGTCAAAAGCGTTCCCCATTGCTTTTCTAAGGCATTCTTCACTATTCGATGCGATCGATTGAAACATTCTAAAAGAAAGATTTTAATACATATCAGAAGAATGGGCCATTACTTTCAATATTTCCGTAACAGTATGGTACAATAGTCCAAAATTTTTGTCCGAGTATGTTAGACATGGTCTCGTCTCTATAAAGCATAAGCAAGTAAAATCTATCGTACGGGGTATAATGTGGGATGAACGGTGGAGACGTCCTTAAAGTTATCCAATGGTTTGGTGATCCAGCGACACTTTGCAGGAACGGATTAGGCAGAGGGTTTTCGGACACTGTGTTCTGCTTATTTACATGACACGGACAAAAAAGTACAGCTGTAAGATAAAGTGACACTGACCCCTCAGCCTGTCACGAACGCCGTCTCGCCCGTCAACGTTCGCCAAAGCGAAGTATCTCTTCAAGTCCACCACTGGGCGGCAAAAATAGGCCCCCTTTTTTTTACACAGCATTATGGTTTTCTGGGAACAGTTCTGTTGGCAATAGGAACACACAGGAGCAGGTCCTCAATGTCCGCGACTCTCTTAGGACTTCCTTCAGGAGGTCCCATGTTAGCATCCCATTTATACATGCGAATATGCTGTGATACATACTGATTTCTGCTCTGAAATAAAGTACTTTGCGGCTACTACTACTACTACTACTACTACTACTACTACTACTACTACTACTGCTACTACTGCTACTGCTACTACTACTACTACTACTACTACTACTACTACTACTACTACTACTACTAGTACTGTAGTTTCCTCGTATCTTTGTCCTCAGTACATCCTCTTTTGTTTGTGTGCGAAATTCCTCGCTGGATTTGCATATTCTTGCTCATTCCCATTTCCTCCGCAATAAATATAAATAAATATACGAGATATTAACTGACCACATAGTAACTTCCTAGCAAAACCTGCTGTCACCATATCCGTCAGGCGGCGTGGCAGTAAGAGGACAGAAGATCGGATAAAAATTCAGGGGGCACTTTGACTGTCTAAAGTGCGTAGAGGCGAAAGCGTTTTCCGCACCACTTTCAGTGCTTCTGTGGCACTGGTGGCGTCACATGTAATTGAGTACTAATTACTAAGTGATGACAAATAACTAATTAATGGTTAATTACTGATTAATGCCTGCATACTAATTAACTGCTAATTAAGCTTAAGCTTCGCCTTTAGGAGTGGAACGCGACAGCGTGCTGTAGCGCTGCCAGGGAGTCCACGGAACGCCACCACCCGTTCGGCGCGATGCCTTGCCATTTCAACGCAACGGTTTTTGAGGAAAGGAAATGGCGCAGTAAATCTGTCATCTCGGTGGACACCTGAACCGCACCGTAGAGGAACGGAGGAAGTGGGAGTGAAAGAAGAAAGACGAAGATGGCCCGTAATGAAGAAAATGAAAATTGTATTTGAGGAAAGAAAATTACGCAGTAACTGTCTCACATATCTCAGTGGACACCCGTCAAAATTCAGGGGGGGGGGGGGGGGTCTACGCCTCGCTCGTCGGTAAATTGGTTTTTGAGGAAAGGAAATGTATTTCTCTCTCATATCTCGGTGGACACCTAAACCTCGCCGGAAGGGAAGGGAGGAGGATGGCAGTGAGCGAAGACACCGTATTCACTAGACGTGCCTTTGTTCATTCCAAACCATCGAGCTGGCATGGCGGAGTGGATAGCATGCTCGTCTCGCACTCCGAAGACCGGGGTTCGATTCCCGAGCTCGATCAATTTCTTACTAGGTTTTATTTATTTATATGGCCTGACTAGAGAAGTTAATTAGGCTAATGGGGTAATTAAGCAATTAACTAAGCTCAGTCCCACTTACTTGGAGCATCACTATATGGCCCCTTCAATTGGTTGCATGGTTACTAGCCAAAGTACAATTGGCCCCGTTTGAAATTGGCGCACTGTGACGTCACGACCGTTTCGACCAACTGAAAAGCGTGACATTCTCTGTCGACAACTGCTGCTTACAACGATGAGACATTAAAGGCTTTCGCCTTAAAATGGACAAAAAATACAAACACAATGTGCAGAGCTTCTAGAAAGGCGCCTGTGTGCTGTGCGATATCAGTGCACGTTTAAGATCGCCAGGTGGTCGAAATTATTCCGAAGCCGTCCCAGTACGGCACCTCTTTCTCTCTTTCTTCTTTCACTCCTCCTACCTTCCTTCCTTCCCTTACGGCGCGGTTCAGGTGTCCGCCGAGATAAGTGAGACAGATACTGCGCCATTTCCTTTCCTCAAAAACCACTAATTACCTCGGTTGAGATGTCAGTTCGACTCGGCGTCGGCTCGATTACCAGGACTCCGTTTGGCCCGGACATGGCCAAACGCCACGCACTTCTATACACCTTGTTTGTGCTGTTAGGGAGGCTACGAAGCATTGACACTAGTCTCATGCATTGCCAATGCAGTGAATATGAGCGCTGCCAATAGTCTCGCTGTCCTATAAGAAAGCTCCTTAATCTTTATGTTTTCTCGTGCTGAATATTCATATACTGTATGTTCGCTCTTTCATAACTATATATATGTTAAGGCGGAAGCCTTTAATGCCTCATCGTTGTTAGCAGGAGTTGTCGACAGAAATGTCACGCTTTTCAATTGGTCGAAATGGTCGTGACGTCGCAGTGCGCGAATTTCAAACGGGGCCAATTGTACTTTGGCTAGTAACCATGCAACCACCAATTAAAGGGATGGTATAGTGATGCTCCAAGTAAGTGGAAAGGAGTTTAGTAAATTGCTTAATTACCCAATTAGCGCAATTAACCTTTATAGTCAGGCCAAATAAATAAATAAACCGAGTAGGAAATTGGTCGAGTTCGGGAGTCGAACCCCGGTCTCCGGAGTGCGAGACGAGCATGCTAGCCACTGAGCCATGCCAGCTCGATGGTTTGGAATAAACAAAGGCGCGTCTAGTGAATACGGTGTCTTCGTTCACTCCCATCTTCCTCCCTTCCCGTTACGGCGAGGTTCAGGTGCCCACCGAGGTGTGCGAGACAGACACATTTCCTTTCCTCAAAAACCAATTTACCGACTAGCTAGGCGTAGAGCAGAACGGGCGATGGCGTTCTGTGGACTCCCTGGCAACGTTGCAAGACGCTCTCGCGTTCCTTCTCTTAGAGGCGAAGCTTAACATGTTAACCACACATCAGTGGCACAAGCAGCAACACGGCGCTTAAGGCTTTCGCCTCACCGCACTTTAGGTCAACAAAGTGCCCCCTTAATTTTTTTTTTCGGTGAAAGTCATATTGAGTGCAAGCCCCATATGCGAGAGTCCATGATGCCACATCACACGGAAAGCCTTGAGATTGCATGTAAATGTTCCAGCGGATACCAACAAAGCTCAAATCGCTCCACTCAGTTCGCATCGTTGCGTGACTGGGCAGCGAAGGCTTGAGCGCATGCGCTCAAGCCTTCGCTGGGTTCGTCGGGTTTGCCGCGGCCTCCGTAGGTGGCGCTGGCTACCACACACGTCGCGCAGCGGTGCGTGGCAGCCCACAATGTGTCGATCCATAACATCGCTTGTTGCCGCCTGCCAGAAACAAGACCAAGGACCGACGTTCATTTCGTATGCACATATTCAAACACAAATGCATCCTTCTCTGTATAAAACGCCGCGCCATCTGCCGTTGATTATGTCAATTCCGCCTCCCCTCCTCTTTCCTCGGCCCTTCTCCATCGCTGAATGATCTTCCTCCCATTTTGAAGTTCCTCGTTCATCAATGTCTGCCTCGGTGGGGTTTCTTGTCGGAACTGAAACGTCTCCGTTGGGGCCGGGGGGCCCCATCTTCTGTGAGCTTCGCAGTCTTGCGTCCGCTGTGGCCGTCTGCCCTTCCGGGCATTCCGGAAAACGTACAACGTTTCCGGAGGGTATATATGAAAACGGTGGTTAGTCGTAACGTAGATGGTTCCTAAAATCTGTAGTCGTGTCTTCGTTCTGTGTTTTTTCGTTTCTTGACTGTTTTCTAGCAACGGGAACGGTTTCTTCCTATGCGCACCGCCGGTAATTGAATTCCTTTCTTTTTATTGAGTTGAAACCAGAATTCACCGCAAAGAGTGTTTGCGGTACTTTGATCGCACAAGTCGCATATCAAATGCGAATACACCGACTCTTCAGACGTTCAGCGTTCTTGCGTTTTGTGCTTGGGATTTTTGTTATGGTCGATAGCGTTGCAAGATCGATGAGGGACCTGTCGTATACTTGCGTATAGGCATGTGGTGACAAATACATGATGACGCAGAAACGCCGTTCGAAACCATTAGTAACGTCCTAATGTCATGTTCCGTATGTATGGTGCGCTTCATTATAAATATCGGTATTTTTATTTGACTATCGAGCGTAGTTTTCTGGAACCAGCGTAAAAAATGAGAGCTCCATAGAGGGAGAGCGAACACATATCCAAAATACTACGTGCATTCGACCGGCACGGAATGCAACGAGCCAAGCAGCTTCACTGAGCCCTCTTTGCTGAACACGCAGCTTTTTAGATGAAGTGTCTCTAACGGTTCATTCGCGACCACCCAAGAAAGATGAGAGGAGCCACTTATTGCGGATCGTCTGGTGATTTACCAACTGGAGCGTCGTCTGCTTCGTGCAATGATTACCGCCCGCAGGAGGATTAAGTGCTATGTAATACCGCCTATTTTTCTAACTGCTTTTTTTTTTTCTTGATACCTTCAACAGAAACTTCAAAAATGTGCTATCTGCTATGCTACGCTGCCACGACCTACCAAGCACTTAACTAAGTCCTCGCAACAAAACGAAAACAAACTAAGAAGGCGCTTTCATCGTCTGCTCCTTTACCACCAGACGCGTCGTCTGCTCCGACCGATCAGTAGTGCGTACGAACCACAACGTAAAACTTCTGTGTGTCTCTGTATCTTGCGAACTGTTCGTTTTGTGTTTCATTTGCTGAGAACTGCAGGCGTACGCCGTCCGGAACCAATCAGCGGTCCTTCTCTATGGCCCACCATCTTGACAGGGCCATCGGCCTACCCAGACTGCAGCTTGCTGACGTGACGACGGGGTCCAAATAAACACACGCGCAAAAGCCATGGCAGACGCGGCGTTGAGTTGCGCTGGCGCAGCAACGACGTTATTGCACGAGACGCGGCTGTGGGAGAGAGTGTCAGCTCCGGCCGCGTTAAATCTGATTACGGTTATTCATGGTTGGCATCCAAATCCTGCCCATGAAAAGAAAAGAGGCACTAGCGCCAACAGCGGCGCCTGATGGAAATTGCTGCACGTCCGGGAAGGCGAGAATATTTTCTCCGCCATGCTGTCGGCATGGCCGTCTGCTCGCTGGCTTGAGGCGGTCGTGTGCGTGCAAAGGTTCGACTATAGGTCGCACTCAGTTCCTCCATTCTACATCCTGACGTGATAGTTGAAGGTTACTGCTTACGTCACCGCCGAAAAGGGGAAACATTTTTTTTTCTGGTGTAATGGTGACTTACCAATGCAATAAAAACGACAGTGCGGGACTGAGGCAACCTATAGCTGCTTAGCACAGCTTATAGCCCTTGTGTTTAGTTGAACTGTATTCACGTAAAAATGAACACACTTACGACACTTTTATCTGAGCAGATTAAATACGGAGTTTTCACCTCAAATCGCGTCATAGCACTAAAGGACGAGGGGAATGACCACCTTTGTGTTCTTCGGGCGGCGTTTGACAGAGATTTACGTGATTACAAGGGCTCTTCCGTAAGCTTTGAGTCCTGCGCCAAAAATTTCCACTGATGTCGTCAAAGACAACTCTTGTTTTTTCATGAGACCAGGAGGAGTTGATCACCGTTGGTGAAAACTTTATGGAAAAGTAATGCTCTCCTGGGAGAGTCATTAGAAACAATAGATTACGGTATACGCGATCTTTCAGCTTGATCAATTAATAACAATGTGGAAGCAAACTCAGAAAAATTCAGGGGGGCACTTTGTTGACCTAAAAGTGCGGTTAGGCGAAAGCGTTTAGCGCGGTATTGCTGATTGTGTCACTGATGTGTGGTTAAGATGTTAATTGAGTACACAATTGTCTGTGAATCTGAAATGCTTGAGACAACACAGGCGGGCGTTTGGGAGGCATCCGTCTGATTTGACGCCTTTCTGCAAACACTCTCCAGCGTCCTAGACAAGGAGAACTACATATGCGTAGGCAGGAAGTAGCGTAGCGATTACCACGCTCGGCTGCGGATTGGAACGGTGGTGGTTCGAATCCCATCGCGCACAAAGAATTTTTTTCTGGTCTGACTAGAAAAAGCGTGACACCTTTGCTGACAACCTTCTGCTGATAGCCTTCTGTCGACAACGATGAGGCATTAAAGGCTTTCGCCTCAAAACAATGTGGAAGCAAACTCAGAAAAACTTATTCGATGCCTCCCGCATGTGTTGTCCGGAACATTACGCGCCGCGGTTGCATTTGAAGACAGGGGAGCCACGTGGCTGCGTGGAAGACGTCGCCTTTTCGCTGGGCAGCGGGACGTTAAAAATATAGGCCTCCCGGCTGTTTCTCTGATATGTTTATGGTACAGAAATGGGCCGAAGACGGTGATGGTCTCCACGGAAATACTAAGAAAAGTATCTCAGGACATACATTTGTGCTACAAATGGTAACGCAGTCATCTACCCGACACTTGCCTAAAGTGTCGTTATGGAAGAGCCGTTATTGCGAAAAGTCAGGGGACACTTTGACTGTCTAAAGTGCGTAGAGGCGGAAGCGTTTTCCGCACCACTATAGTGCCTAGAATATACCACTTTGACTGCCTCTCTGGAACTGGTGACGTCAACACTGGGTGACGTCACAGATAATTAAGTAATAATTACTGTGTAGTGAAAAATTACTAATCAATGGCTAATTACTGATTAATAACCAAATGCTAACTGCTAATTAATGACGCTTAATCTTCGCCTTTAGGAGTGGAACGCGACAGCGTGTTGTTGCGCTGCCAGGGAGTCCACGGAACGGAACGCTACCACCCGTTCGGCGCGATGCCTTGCCCTTCGAACGCAACTCTTTTTGAGGAAAGGAAATGGAGCAGAAATTCTCCGTCATCTCAGTGGACAGCGGAACCGCGCCGTACAGGAAGGGAGGAAGTGGGAGTGAAAGAAGGAAGAGGGGCCGTAATGAAGAAAATGAAAATTGCATTTGAGGAAAGGAAATTACGCAGTAACTGTCTCACACATCTTGGTGGACACCACTCACAAGCGTGAAACCTCTGCTGACAGCCTTCTGTCTACAACGATTATGCATTAAAGGCTTTCGGCTTAATACATTAGTTTGGGCTTGTTGGTTCATCCCTGAAAATAGCATGGCGCAGAAGCGGCCAAGTGCACTGAAAGGCGCATGGAACCACAGGAACAATGCGATTCACGACAGCTTTGCAAGATTAGCCTTCATGCCGAAGGTATACGAGAGAAGCCTGTGTGTCTTTCAAATAAACATTGTTTAAAGTCAGTGCTTGCTCTGAGTCAATCATAGCTACACTATGACATAACTTCCTTTGTGCGTAATCGCATTATTCGAACAAGAGCTGCCGCCGCGGTGGCTCAGTGGCTATGGTGCTCGGCTGCTGGCCCGAAAGACGCGGGTTCGATCCCGGCCGCGGCGGCTGAATTTCTTTGGAGGAGAAATTCGAGGCCCGTGTACTGTGCGATGTCAGTGCACGTTAAAGAACCCCTGGTGGTCGAAATTTCCGGAGCCCTCCACTACGGCGTCTCTCATAGCCTTAGTCGCTTTGGGACGTTAAACCCCATAAACCAAACCAAACGAACAAGAGCTGCTTCTACAGCCTCAGTGGAGCAGAAAACAGAAAGCAGCGATGGGATGTCAATCAACCAACCAATCAATAAAATCAAGCAACAATTTTTTGCATAAAACAAGGTAATGCTGGAAACGCCATCACAAGGAAAACGAGGCTATTGACTTGACAGGAACCATGCCTCCGGGGCACATTTTCTTCGGCGACAGCACAAGCAGAGCAGCCGCGGGAGCAAGCAACAAGGATTTGCGTAAACATTAATTTTCTCTATGAAAAAAAAAAAAAATGAAGGCATGCATTTATTGGTAAGGAGAGCTCAAACGTGCTTAGAAATGAAAATAAGGCCGGTAAACGTATGCAAATGCATCATAAACGTATACAACTCATTCAGCAATACAGAATAGAGAGCCATACAGCAGCATACAGCAGGAAAATAAACGCAAAAAAAAGAAACTATTTTAACAGAGGAGCACGTTGGATAGATTATTTTAGGCCAGTGGTCTGAAGCACTGAAATTTCCATGAAGGGGCACTAAGTGTTTCAGTGGGACAGTCTACTGTTAGTAGTTGACGACCTCAGTTGGATTTGCTAAACGTCATCTTCCAGCATGATGCGTCGCGAAACTGTGCTTTTTTTAGAGCGCAGCTCTTTGGCGTCCGTTCCTGGGTTTCGCGTCGTCGTCGGCGTTGTCGTCGGCCTCGTAACCAGCTCCGCCCCCCTTTCATCCCCCCAGCGCTATCGGCGTCAGCGGCATCAGTCAGTCGCTGCTATCTCTTCCCTCCTCCCTTTATCGTGTTGTCCGCTTGCTGCGCGCGCTTCTGCCCCCATCGTTTGCCGCTGGGTGTACACGCCGCCCCCCTCCCCCCTCTTCCTGCGAGTCTCCGGTTGTCAAAGCGCCGGCTCGAACTTAATTCCTTTCTTCGCTCCTCCTCCAATGCAACCCCTGTGCGGTGGCAATCAGAGAGCCAGATCGGTGGCGGCGGATCTGTATATGTGCACCGCCCGAGCCGAAATTGCGAATACGTGTGAAAAATAAAAAAAAAAATTCTGTGATAGCGCATACATGTGTTGCTCGATTTCTTTGCCTCAATCTATCGAAAAGGTGAAACAGTTTATTTGCTGCGCTCAAATTTCGCATTACGAAGTAACGTAATCGTCGGTAACTTTTTTACGCATCTTATTGCTAAAGCATTATACTATAGCCCGTTACGAGATAAGCCGGCGGCGTTTATGTATATTGTCACGTTGTAGTGAAGGCAGTACAGCGGTCAGGAAGACACCAACCAGTCTTGGAAACGAAGCTTTTTATTTGGGCTGACTTGCGCCCGCAAAAGAACTGAATCACTCGGCGGCGGCG
The DNA here is from genome assembly GCF_055824585.1 of Amblyomma mixtum. NCBI lineage: Eukaryota > Metazoa > Arthropoda > Arachnida > Ixodida > Ixodidae > Amblyomma > Amblyomma mixtum. The sequence continues at coordinate 121,653 of NC_143019.1, forward strand.
TAAGCAACAAACGTGCTCGTCGGTCGTCGAACTACGAATGCCCGTTGCTCGCGGCATCGTTCACTTTAAAGCCGGCAAGGAAACTTCGAGATAAGAGGTCGAGATCATCTAGAGTAATCTGGAAACACGTAGGTGCAGCCCTTCATGGCTGGGATCAATCGAGATTAGTCCGGTCGCTTCTCGTGTCACGAACAAAAATGACAACACCCTTGCGCGAACGAACGGACACTACAACGATACGTGGCATTACCCTCCTCCCAAAGAAGCATCGCCTCGATGCTTTAAAATGAAAATAAACACGAAGATTGCTAACTTCGAGTCCTTTAGTGTTCATGATAAGGTTTAAGGGCAGCGGTAAAAGCTTCAAGCCTGGCCGGGTCGTCGTCGTCGTCGGTGTTGTCGTAGTTTTCGTCGTCGTAGTTGTCGTTGTAGTCGTAGTTGTCGTCGTAGTCGTAGTTGTCGTCGTAGTCGTAGTTGTCGTCGCAGTCGTAGTTGTCGTCGCAGTCGTAGTTGTCGTCGTAGTTCTCATCGTAGTTCTCGTCGTAGTTGAGGCATAGTCTTGTGTTTTCGTCGATGGAGGGTCTTAGTTATTGCGCTTAGAAGCAACCTCACCTCCAGAGGCAGCTTTATTCAGTTTAACCTTCGGGAGGTGGGGGAGCATCCACGCACGGCGTAACCTCGGCTAGGAGATACAAAGCGCGGGGACGATGGCGACTGAGAACGCGATAGGTGGCTCGGCGATGAGTATTCTTCCCGACGCAAAAACTCCTCGATTTCGGCTGATCGCTGGCCGGGTCGGGGTCGTGGGGCGTCGTAAGAAAACAATCGGATGCCCATTCTCCTGTATGGGCAGTACCGGAGAATGTGACCGGCTTCGCCGCAGTGGAAGCATAGTGGGCGGCGCTGGTCGGGTGTTCTCCACTCGTCGCATTTCTTCGGCCCTGTGCGATGCTCTTAGGACGGGCGGGTTGGGGCGTGAAGGCGGCGGTCTAGCGCAGCTGGCTGAGTGCGATAGGGGCTTGGGTCCCGTCGTCGAGGTGCAGAACGGCGCACTGCTGCGGCGTAAGTCATGGCTGGGGGCTCCATACGCTGCGTGGTGGTCGGCGTCACACCCAAGGCCTGTTGAACTTCGTCCCGGATGACGTCAGTGAGCGATGTAAGCTGCGGCTGCGTTCCCGTTGGCAGCAATCATCAGAGCTCTTCACGCACAACTTGACGTATAACCTCTCGCAGGTCATTGTTGTTAGCGGTGTCCAGGCAGTTTGCTGAGAAAACGCGCTGCTGGCGGTCATACTGGCGGGCTCGGGCATCAAGGGTTTTTATGCGTAACATATTGCAATCACTCAGTTCAGCCCTTGGGCGCGGCCGGGCAGCCACCAAACCCCGTGACGTCACCAAACCAGGCGAAAAAAAATTAAAAAAGAAAAAAGACGGCTGAGCATGGTGGCGGTTGCCACCGCCCTGTTTCAAAGGGGGCGCTCCTATCCATCCATACGTCACGGAGGAAAAGCTGCTGAAAAAATCGAGTGCTGCCAAGCAATACTTCGAGCAGAAAGACCGCGCAATATGCAACGCATTCTTGGCTTAACCAAGCTAAGCCTGGGCATCTTTTTTTTCCATCGTGGATGCCTCTTCTACGAATTCCGCGATGGTTTTCGGTGGGTTGCGGACGAGGCCCGCAAAGAGTTGCTCTTTAACTCCTCGCATAAGCAACTTCACCTTCTCTTCTTCCTTCATGTTCGTGTTGGCACGCCGGAAGAGACGCTTCATCTCCTCAGTATACACTGCAACGTTCTCGTTTAGGTGTATGCGAGACTGTAGCAGCTGCTGCGCTTTCTCCTTTCGCACGACGTTTGTGAAGGTCTTCAGAAGCTGCTCCTTGAAGGTTTCCCAATTCGTGAGACTAGCTTCCTCATTTTCAAACCAGATTCTTGCTGGTCCGTCCAAGGCGAAGAAGTACCTTAATTTCGTGGCATCGTCCCATTGGTTAAGAATAGCCACACGGTCAAACTGTTCTAGCCATTCTTCGGGGTCGGCGCCAAGCGAAGGTTGGTGGCACCCGGGGCTGCTGAAGAATGACTGGAGCCGTCGTCTGGGGCAAGCTCATGGTGGACGTTGCTACTGGCCTTCGCTTCCGGGTAGGGTCCGGCAGAATCCCGAACTCGGGTGCGTCCCCTAGCAGACGTCGGCTTGTGGACTGGACTCAGGTCCTGCGGTGAATGACTCAGAGGGCTGGCGTCACGACTTGTAGGGGGTGTCCGGAACATGGAAGGCTACCCAGCACCTCCACCAGATGTCACGTTGTAGTGACGGCAGTCCAGCGGTCAGGAACACACCAACCAGTCTTGGAAACGAAGCTCTTTATTTGGGCTGACTTGCGCCCGCAAAAGAACTGAATCACTCGGCGGTGGTGGTGGTGGTGAAAACATTCATTAAGAATTAACAGGAGGTATGTTTGGATCAGCCCGTAAGGGACCGATCCTTACAAACACTAGGTGGAGGTCCCTAGTATGGGACCCCACTGGCGGTGGCCGCCGCCCGGGCGCGGCGGCGTAAGCAACAAACGTGCTCGTCGGTCGTCGAACTACGAATGCCCGTTGCTTGCGGCATCGTTCACTTTAAAGCCGGCAAGGAAACTTCGAGATAGCAGGTCGAGATCATTTAGAGTAATCTGGAAACACGTAGATGCAGCTCTTCATGGCTGGGATCAATCGAGATTAGTCCGGTCACTTCTCGCGTCACGAACAAAAATGATAACACTCCTGCGCGAACGAACGGACACTACAATGATACGTAGCAATATATGTATGTAAATATGTGTGTGTGTGTGTGCGTGCGTGTGCGTGTGCGTGTGTGTGCTCGCGTGTGTGTGTGTGTGTGTGTGTGTGTGCGTGTGTACTCACCTCCATGTGGCGCCCGGTTTCCAGAGACCAAAACTGTGACACGTACAGCGGCCCGGCTGGCGTCATACGATTTCTCGTTGCATATGTCAAGTTGGGGGCTAGTTTGCGACAGGGATTCGAACCGACGACATATCCACCTTTAGTTGTATGCCTTCCAAACCTTCGTATCAAAACTGTGATGCAATCGTTCGTCGTATAGTGTTCCGGTCGGTATCATATACGCGCGCGCGTGTGTATGTGGGTGTTCCAAACAGCCAAACGTCCACGTCTTGCGTCCACTGCATGCCAGAGGGTCTGAACGTTTGCGGTTTGGTGCGCACCCAAACGCATGCACATAAATTCGTAGAAAAAAAAAAAAACTTTAACGCGTGTTCAAACATTACGCGTAAACAATGCACCCAGGGACAGTAATGTTTGGCATTCCTTCACGTAAGCGGTCTTAAGTGTGACTGCCGAAGTTTTTTAAGGCGAAAGCCTTTAATGGCTCATACTGTCGTGACCAAGACGTGTTAGCGAATTTGCCCGCGTTTAAGATTGGTCGAAATGGTCGTGACGGCACTGCGCGCGAATTTTGACGGGGGTCCACTGAAATATGTGAAACAGTTACTGCGCAATTTCCTTTCCTCAAATACAATTTTCGACTGGTGTGCACCGAGATCATCATCATCATCAAAACGTTTATTTCCACCGAAATGAGACTCGAGATATGTGAGACAGTTACTGCGTAATTTCCTTTCATCAAATACAATTTTCAGTTTCTTCATTATGGCCCCTCTTTCTTCTTTCACTCCCACTTCCTCCTTTCCTGTACGGTGCGGTTCAGGTGTCCACCGAAATGACAGAGAATTCCATTTCCTTTCCTCAAAAAGCGTTGCGTTCAAAGGGCAAGGCATCGCGCCGAACGGGTGGTGGCGTTCCCTGGACTCCCTGGCAGCGCTATAACACGCTGTCGCGTTCCACTCCTAAAGGCGAAGATTAAGCGTCATTAATTGGCAGTTAATTGATGCACCAACAGAATGTGAAGTGAACACTCTCGAAGCAGGATGCAGCACTCAGGCTTTCGCCTTTCACCACTTTAGCCGCTAAAGTTCCTCGTAATTTTTTGTGTTAACTCAGAAACTTCTTGTAGAAGTTTTTGATGCTAGATACATTTACAGTTCATTCTTGAAAAAAAAATGCATCGAAACAGTTAAAAAAACAGACGAACTCCGAAAAGGCTTGGGTAGCGCTGGCACGTCGAACACGGTCAGCCACCTCGGGCCTAAAGAACGCCGCCCCAGAATCAGCCCCTTCGCACCAGCTTTGCACATACAAGGTCACTACTACACACGGCGAGAACCCGTGGGTAACTTTTTTTTTTTTTTTTGGGGCCCACGCCACTGGCATTCATGACAGGTGAAGAGTGGCCGGACGCAAGGAGGGCTGCACGGCGTCGTCGACCTTACCCCACTTTTCCTTTCATCTCGCGAGGTCTGATGGGAAAAAAGCGAGGGGGAGGGGGGGTTCGCGGACGGGTTCAAAAACCTGACCTACCTTCGGCCTAGCTGCCGTAGACACACTGTTCTCTTCCATCCCTTCCTGGCCGCTGTCGGTCAGTCGCGTGACGTCACGGATCGTCTGGGCGTCAAAAGTGACGCGATGGCGGGCCCAGACAGGCTTTCCCCACGGAACAGAACACGTCGGACGGGAAAAGGTTATTCAGCTAGGGGGCGGTTACCCCGGACTCCGAGATGATCCGCCTCATTTACTCGGAGCTCATCGCCAAAGGCTACTCCGACTGTGTGTGCTGGGAAGGGCTTCTGTCTGGAGGGGCAACGGGCGACTGGTCGCGTGCAGGCCCTCCTTTCTGGTGCATATCGTCGGCCGGAATGTTATGCACAGTGTCTTCTCTTCTTCATTTCGCCTTCTACTCGAGCTACTGCTCCTTCCTGCTGTCAGAGGCTTACGTCCTCAAAATTACACACGCCCTGCCTACTGCCGCCCTGTTCGAAAAAGCCAATGTGGTCACGCTGAAATACCACGTACTTAGTGGTGCCCCGGCCGAAGGTCACACAGAGGCGTGAAGCTATGCACTACGAAGATGCATTTTGTCACAGATATGCAGACACACTCTGTAGTCGTTTCAGCTTTCCCTTTTTTTTTTTTTGCTTGCGGCAGGAGACTTTCGACCTCGAGATGGTGTGTCGGCACAGCGGTGACCCGCTGTTGTAGCTAATGGGGTTGGGGCACACTACCACTTACTGGCCCCGTTGATGATGTTGATGATACCCGGTTGAAAGCGTGAACCCGTGTGCCCTTTCCGCACAGTGTAGGCCCCGGGGCGCCTCATGGCTGTATTTCGAGCGTTATGCATGCGTCTGTCTCGTTGCTGGGAGGAGTTGGAAAATGTCTGGAAACTTCCACGAGGCGCGACGGAGTGGTCATCGAGAAAGGGTATGTCCCAAGTCTGGCTATTCTCAGGGTAGCGCCAGTGCGTTGTGATGAACTTTCGCCTTCGTTGCTCTCTGTAGCTATGTCCTAGCAGAATTCCTTTTCTTTTTTCGTTTTTACTTTTTTAGCGAAGAATTTGGAAAAAGCAACTGGAACACCAAAAGCACACGCACAGATCCTTACCCCTTCTCGCATCATTGTATCAAAAACATCAAGTTTTGGACGCCCTTGCGTCGTTGTTAGGCGAGTCACGCTGACCGAGAATGCTCCTTGCATGTCACGTCCGAGTCTGCGTGCATGTATTACGCTCACGGTGCCGGCTTACGTGATTTCAAGGGCGCGAAACGACGTAATACTCCAGGGCCGACTACCCTTTCATGAGCATCTACGCGCAACAACGGTCGGACGAAAACAGAGGTGGACGCGGACGGGGAAAGTAGATCCCGGGAGTCACGCTCTTCTGCCCCATATTTATGCGCCTGGTGCTCCTCATGAGGAAAAAGCGAGCTGGAGAAGAAATAAAATTGTTCTGTTCAAGTTTCTTCGCTTCCTCTTTTTTTTTTTTCTTTTTCCCCCCAGGGAGGGAAGTCATCATCAAGCTCTGCCGCGACTCCTGCACGGTCACGTCATTGCGATGGGAGCGCGGCTGGATTTGTTTTCTCTTTGGCGCGCCGAGGACGCTCCTGAGCTTCCACGGCAGGCCGTGCACGCACGCTGAGGGGTCGGTAGAATGCGAACGCTTTTTAATGCGCTGCCACTTCCTCGCTAATTACATGCAGCGGGGCGAAAGCTGGTCGTTGGCTTTTTGCGGCTGCTGCGTCGTAGAAGCCCCTTTGAACGTTTCAGGAGGACACAGGGGCGCAATAAAAGACACGGACATAGAAGTAGACATGTCCGTGTCTTTTGTTGCGCCCCTGTGTCCTCCTGAAAAGTTATGAACCAACACGCCCAAATACAAGTACTTCCCCTTTGAACGGTCCGGTGTTTCGTTGCAGTAGTGCTGCTATTTAATTGAACAATTCGAAAGACAGAAACTTACAGAAAATTATATGCGCTAGGTGGGGTTTGGCGTTGTTATAAGTTAGGTAGCAGCATCCCACCGTTGCCACCAGTTATCATAGCTCGGGTAGCGTGGCCAGTTGTTGCGTCACCAAGGGGGCTCGTCCGGGATGAGGAACAGTCTGAAGCTTCGGAGTTTGGGAAACGAAAAACAAGCAGGTTTAATGGCACTTTTTAGGACACTTATTTACATACTGCAGATTAGAATAGAAGACCAAAAAATCAAAATCCAAGAGTTCATAGCGTCGAACGTCTGGATGGGCCTTTTCGGCAGGGCCCAGAGCGTTCGTTTTCACTTAGGGCGCTGGTTAAATACCCTAAGGCTCCGCCCCTTCCAGGCGGCAATTCAACACGACACACAGATCGGCACAGCACAGCACGGAGGCACCTGGTCCAGAGTCCACGCGTGGGAACTGGCGAGGAGGAAACGCAAGTCTGCACCTCTTTCGCACTGCAGTGCAACATTACTGCAAGCAGCACGTGTCCATCGAACACAGGTGTGGCGTAGACTTGCTGGCGCCGCGGCCGCATCTGCGCCGGCTTCCTCCGATTCGTTCCGGTTCCTCTCAGACGTGGTGAATCCCTTCTTCCCTGTCGTCTGTACATCGACGGTCGCTTCTTGCGGGGTACCGAAGGGAAGGTCGTTCGCACCGAGCCGAGAGTGGGAAGAGCTCCATCGGCCACTTCCCAGCTAGTCATCCTTTTTTTGGTGGGGTCATCTTGGGGTCAAACGACCTTTCGAAATTTCCGCTGCTGTTGCCGCCAGCGTGATCATCGCGGGTCTCAAGCTGAGTCGTAAGAGCGTCCTAAAGTTGCAAGTCGGGGCCATGGCTATGAGGGACGCCGTACTGAAGGGCTCCGGAATAGAAAGTGAAGCTTGATTGTGGGGAAGCTCGAAACTGAACCCCGTTGTTTTTGTTTTCGGTGGATATTGGAAGAAACTAGCCGATGGTTCTTTCAGTTGGGAAGTGAACGAAGGGACGGTCCTCGGCAATTATTTGCGGATATGCCAGCATAAACAAACTTTGGCGAACTGGAGGGGCAAAGGTTTCGCTTATTCCATGATTGTGAATTTTTATGACGCAATGGGCATCTGGGGCCGAAGATCGCCTTGGCACCAAGTTGCTTTCTTCTACTCAAGGTGGGGTCAAAGACCCATTTCCCAAGTATTTCACCCTAAATAAGCCGAGCATCAGACCAGGGAAAGGCTTGTACCCATTTTATGACCTGTGGGTACCCGGTGGCACTGGGGATCGAACACTGGACATCCCGCGATGCCGATGCTCATCCACTAGGCCACCGCTGCGGTACGGTCAAAATATGCGGAATGATTTACTCGCATGTAAGCATGGTTTAGAGACGTAAATTCTTGTTGGTGCTTTCACTCCTACATCGCGGTCAAGGACACCGTTTTGTAAGATGTAATTGGTCCCGTATTATAAAGGTGATGCCGTCTTACGTTCCTTACAGAACACACTCCACTACTGTGAAAGAATCTGTGCAAAGGCGCCGCCTTGTGTCAGTTTTCCAAAGCTTGCGCCCTGACGTGGGGCATTTACCACATTTTCTGCAATTTATATCGCTGTGGGTAGAAACCAGGACACGCCAACTTATCTAAGCCATGGGGTCACGGCCGTGAAATGTTTCAGATGAATAACTGTATTTCCTCGCATAATGAACACACGTGTGGAATAAAATGTTCCCCTTCATATTCTTTCATTATAGTCATTCATTTCGGTGAAAATTTTAAACTCAACCTCATAAACGCACCTACCAAATTAACCATAAGTTTTATGACATCCCCCCCTGCCCTTACCTCAAGAAAAAAAAATGCTTTAGTCACGCGATTCACCACGGCACCTTAAAGCATACTCTCATGGAAAACTTACTGCAAAATCTTGCATTCTTTGCGAGTTTCCTATGCGCAGTTGAGTCCAGGCGGCGGGTCGCGCAGCTATCCGCCGTCACTGCAGGGAACTGAAGCCACGTAGAGTGCGCGGTCGCACCGTATTACCGAAATGGAGAGGACGGTGATCGTCCCGCGGAAGAGAGGGGGGGGGGGGGAGAGAGAGAAATCCCCGTTCCGTTCCGCCGAAGGCACTCACTCGCAGATCGCGGGCCTGGAAACGATCTCCTCCGCCGGCTCTGTACGACTATAGCCGCTCGGTGTAGACTCGCCCGCCCCACTGTGTTCTTGGTTTGCTGGACCCCGGCTTCTGCGGCGGCGGCTCCCTGCCCTACAATTACGCTGTTCCCTAGACGGCGAGGGGAGGGGAGCCGTCGTCTTCCTCTCGAGGTAGAGCCTCTCTCCGGCCTATATATCCTGAACGCACGTAGGCCTGCTCGCATAAAGTTCGGAGCCGGGCACTAAAGTGTTGCCGTGCCCCCGCGGAGTTTAGTATCTGTATCTCGCAGTAGCGATGACGGCCGCAGTGTTATGTCTCGGCTGTGCATGTCTATCCGCGGGTTGTGGGAGCGGGTCGGTCGTGATGTGTGCCACGGATGTGCGTGCGGGCCGATCATGTATAGTGCGAATGTTCGCTTCGAGGACCGTTCAGTGCTGGGGGTTCAGTCCGAGATGGATCTTTTGCAGCAGCACAGCCGGTTCCTCCTCGGGTTAGTCGCTAGGACCACCAATGTTCTTTCTTTCTTTCTTTCTTTCTTTCTTTCTTTCTTTCTTTCTTTCTTTCTTTCTTTCTTTCTTTCTTTCTTTCTTTCTTTCTTTCTTTCTTTCTTTCTTTCTTTCTTTCTTTCTTCTTCCTTCCTTTCTTTTTCTTTCTTTCTCTCTCTCGTTCCTTCTTTCTTTCCTTCTTTCTTTCCTTCTCTCTCTCTTTCTTTCTTCCCTTCTCTTTCTTTCCTAATTTCTTTCTTCCCTTGTTCCTTCCTCTCTTTCTTTCCTTCTCTCTTTCCTACTTCCTTTCTTCTTTCTTTCCTTCTTTCTTCGTTCCTGGTTATCGTCTTAATTTGCCTACTTTCTCTCGTTTACCTTTCCCTTTCTTCCTTCCTTCCTTTCTTTGTTTCTTTCTTTCTTCCTTGTTTCTTTCTTACCTTTCTTCTTTCCTTCTTTCTTTCTTACTTTCCTTCTTTCATTCTTTCTTTCTTTCTGACTTCCTTTCTTTCCTTCTTTCTTGCTTTCTTTCCTTATTGCTTTCTTTCTTTTTGGCTGGTTGTTGTCTTAATTTGCCTACTTTCTCTCGTTTACGTCTTACTTTCTTTCCTTCTTTCTTCCTTTCTTTCTTTCATTCTTTCCTTCTTTATTTCCTTCCTTCTTTCTTTCTTTCTCTCCTTCTTTCTTCCTTTCTTTCTTCCTTCCTGCCTTTCTTTCTTTCTCTCTCTCGTTCCTTCTTTCTTTCCTTCTTTCTTTCTTCGTGCCTAGTTATCGTCTTAATTTGCCTACTTTCTCTCGTTTACCTCTCCCTTTCTTCCTCCCTTTCTTCCTTCCTTTCTTTGTTTCTTTCTTTCTTCTTTGTTTCTTTCTTTTCTTCTTTCATTCTTTCCTTCTTACTTTCCTTCTTTCATTCTTTCTTTCTTTCTTACTTCCTTTCTTTCCTTCTTTCTTGCTTTCTTTCCTTATTGCTTTCTTCTTGGCTGGTTGTCTTAATTTGCCTACTTTCTCTAGTTTACCTCTTACTTTCTTTCCTTCTTTCTTTCTTCCTTTCTTTCTTTCCTTCCTTCTTTCCTTCTTTCTTTCTTTCATTCTTTCCTTCTTTCTTTCTTTCCTTCTTCCTTTCTTTCTTTCTTTCTCTCTCTCGTTCCTTTCTTCTTTCCTTCTTTCTTTCTTCGTGCCTGGTTATTGTCTTAATTTGCCTACTTTCTCTCGTTTACCTCTCCCTTTCTTCCTCCCTTCCTTCCTTACTTTCTTTGTTTCTTTCTTTGTTCTTTGTTTCTTTCTTTCTTTCTTACTTCCTTTCTTTCCTTCTTTCTTGCTTTCTTTCCTTATTGCTTTCTTTCTTCTTGGCTGGTTGTTGTCTTAATTTGCCTACTTTCTCTCGTTTACCTCTTACTTTCTTTCTTTCTTTCTTTCTTTCTTTCTTTCTTTCTTTCTTTCTTTCTTTCTTTCTTTCTTTCTTTCTTTCTCTCTTTCTTTCTTTCTTTCTTTCTTTCTTTTTTCTTGTGTCCATTTACTTTATTTGTGCCACGAACTGGCTAAGCTCGAACACGAACCGGAAATGCGATCTGGAGGAGCATTGCGAAGTGTTCGTAAACTTTCAGTGCTGCTGTACAAGCGCTTTCCACATTCAACCCTCCTACGGTGCAGCTTACTGCTCCTACTGAGGCATTTCCTGCCAGGCATTCGGCAGTGAGCCCCCCGCTGTGGAACTGACTCACTTCCCGACGCGGAAACAAACAACGGCGTGCATTGTCTTTTCCGCGTGTGCAGACCTGTTAATATCTCCCACTCGCTGCCGCCCACAAGAAACTATTCTTATAAATAAAAAGACGAATAAGTAGAGTTGTCAAATAGAAAGAAAACAGGGAGAGATCCACGAGGGAGACGTGATGAAAGGCCCCTCCGTACCGCCGAAACTGCTTACCAGATTTGCGCAGCTTTTTTTTTTCATTCTTGTTTTACGCCTTCTTTCTTCTCTTCTAGTTTGAGGGTGAAACGCCGAGCGCCGCCGCCCTAAAGGGGTCGCGCCATTCGTCAGGCGAGCAGCGAAGCGTACGCGAATGACCCTGAACTTGCCGCTTCCCCGCCGCCGCGGAGTACTAGCTGTTCCGTACCCCGACGACCGCGGAGCATCGCTCGAATGGGGCCTCTGTCCTTTCGGTCTTCTTTCCATGAAGCGTTCTACTTTCTTTCTTTCCATCATTTTCTTCGGCGTTTCGCCCGGCATCAGCGGATGTCGGTTCGGGCTGCTCGCGTTTCCCAAATCCCCTCTTCGCCTGGTCCCCGTGCCGGCATCATCTAGTCTTCCAGTCACTCACTACAACACTGTACCCTCTCGAAGCTGCGCACACCCCTCCCCCCTTTTCTTCCCTTCCCGGCATGCCGTCCTAAAAATTAAACGGTTTCCGTCGGTTTTTCTTTATTTGTGACGACTTTGGTTTCGGCAGGGGCGACGACTTGGCCTGTCACCGCTACAGCGTGCGGAGGTTTCATTTCTTTCCTCTATTTGTCGATTTTTTTTTTGTTTCCTTTTCTCGGCATCTCCAGTCGTGTGTGTACGTTTTCACGCGTCGCCGCACCTCGTCCCTGGTTTGACAGGCCTGCTCGCGAGCAGTGCACGCCCGTGAACATGCCTGGTCCCGCTGGGAATACGCGCGTTACGGTGCGGTTGTTGGGCTGCGTTACGGTTGACAGACGGCGTCCCCCGTTCAGCCTTGTACCTGCTCGCTTCGTCGACGAAGAATAAAAGCCGAGGAGAAAAAAAAAGTGAACTCCAGGTCAATAGGTGAACAGGCAGGCAAACTGCCAGAAGCAGTTAGGTTGGGTCGCCATGAGAAAACCGTTAGAGCAAAGCGCCGAGCTCTTGCAGCAGTTACAACACTGAAGTCTAATTCAGGCATGTTGTACTGCATTAGAACTTCTTAATAATTAGAGGCTGCAGGGCGGTGAAAAAAAAAGGCGTCGTTGGCCATAACATTCACCCATTGGTCGAAGTGGAGGGACGTTACCTGACTAGGTAATTTCCATTGGCTGGGGGAAAGTGACATCACTCCCGGTAAAGGCATCAACCGCTTGTAATGCTGTCGGATCGCTAACTCATGGTGTAAGCAGGTGCCCTATGAGTTTTTAAAGAAGCATGCAGAGGTGCGGGTCTATGTTATCTGACGTCAGCAGTTAGGTGTGAGCCGTAAGAGTACTGAACAGTTCTAAAGATCTTATGTCGCTACCACCACCATCATCATCATCACCAGCCTGACTACGTCCACTGCAGGGCAAATGCTTCTCCCATGTCTCTCCAATTAACCCTGTCCTTGTCACTAGGTGACAAGAGGAAACGTCTGCCAATGTCCAGGTTTTCAACAGCCGAATGAGAGGGAAATAACCAGAAGAATAAGACTGGGGTGGAGCGCATATGGCAGGTTCTCTCAGATCACGAATGGCAGTCTACCTATGTCCCTCAAGAGGAAAGTATACAACAGCTGTATCTTACCGGTACTCGCCTATGGGGCAGAAACGTGGAGGCTAACAAAGAGGGATCAGCTTAAGTTAAGGACAACGCAGCGAGCTAAGGAAAGAAAAATGATAGGTGTAACCTTAAGAGATCGGAAGCGGGCGGAGTGGGTGTGGGAACAAACGCGGGTTTAACGACATCTTAGTTGAAATCAAGGAAGAAATGGGCTTAGGCAGGGCATGTAATGCGAAGGCACGATAACTGCTGGTCCTTAAGGGTAACACATGGATTCGAAGAGACGGCAAGCGTAGCAGGGGGCGGCAGTAAGTTAGGTGTGCGGATGAGATTAAGAAATTTAGGAGGATACGGTGGACACGGTTGGCAAAGGACAGCGTTAATTCGAGAGAAATTGGAGAGGCCTTTGCACTGCAGTGGGCGCAGTCAAGTTGATGATGGTGATGCACCAAATTTTGACATGTGACGCGTGCGAGGACTTTTATAGGCGGGATGAATGAGAGGTCCTGCAAGGAGCGCTGTTTGGCTCAGATTCTTCATGGCGCTTACACATAAAATTCGGCAACACCATAGAGCGATTCGGTTCGACAAGTCATTTATTGATTTATTTGTTTTTCTTCCTGCCGGGTTGGTTACACTGGGTTGCATGGCGCTGATACGACAAATCGAGTACGGTGCTGCAGTTTGCAATTAATCACAAGTGTTGCGGTCATCGACCCTGAAAAACCTAGAAGGTGCTAGGGCAGTAGCGCGCTGTAAATATCGACTCCCGATATTCCTTCTCCTTTGACGACTTCTTGAGTACTTCTCTGAATGCGTAAAAAACTGCACACTTCAGAGATTCTCTCGTGTTGTTTGCATTATTCGCAAATTTATTCGTCTTCGTTTGGACCGGTTCAGATTAATCGTCGCGGACTGATAGCTGCCTTTCTGAAATTTCTATTCGACCGTATTGCTAGCCCAGTGATCGTTTCCGAACTCTATACCAGGCAGATTAACGAATATAATTCTCGCATCCGCAATCTCATCAGTCTCGAATGGACCGTCATCATAACCCCTGTCATGGGTCTGACCCCTACGAGCGATTAATTCTGCCAGGGAAAATTTACGTGAGCGTACTGTTAAGTCTTCACGGTCTCGGTTATTAGAAATTTATAGCATAGCGCGACCCACTACCCTAAACCGCTTTCGCGCGCCGCCAGTACTCACGCGATGATTGGTCCGACGCGGCAGGCGTGCGCGCAGCTTGTCCGCATGTGGCGCCATCTAGCGCGGCGACCTGCGCATGCGCAGTCTCGCCCCGCGGATGCAGATGAGGTTATGCAATGACAATATGTTGCCCTATTCAACATGTATGTATGTCCGCCTTATTAAAGAACCCCAGGTGGTCGAAATTTCCGGAGCCCTTCACTAGGGCGCCCCTCATAGCCTGAGTCGCTTTGGGACGTTAAACCCCAATAAACCAATAAACCTTTTTTCTATTCCCCATAGATACCAAGTAGCTCGCCCAAACATGACGCACCATGCAGTGATTTCTATGCGGCTCACTAATATGAACCAAATTAATGTGCCCGGGCTCTGACATGGCCAGGTCGTTATTTCTGGATCAGCAGATTATTGTTGGACAATGCAGTGCAAAGTTTGACGTTGCATAGTTTTAGACAAAGTTTTGTTCAGTCGAATCAGTTATTAGAGGCGCTTTCATTTTTGTAACTGCCGCCATCGGAGTCATTGCATTTCACTTTGTCACCGAATCTCAAGGTCACCTTGTCCCTTTATTGGTAACAGATGGTGAAAACTACTATTTGTGTGTTCGTAGAAGTGGCAGCTTAACAATTGTCACTGCTCAATACAGCACTCTTATTTCTCCTAATATGCACACTTATAGCATGAAAACCTTCATATAAAGTTACCTAATGTAAGCATATTAGAGCTCTCATGCTTATTATTTTTTCTCCCAGTTATTGCACTCTTATGGTCCAGATCTGCGGTGAGTACTTGTCCTAAGTAAATATATTCCCTTGCCACTTCCAGCGCCTCGCTACCAATCGTAAACTGCGGTTCGCTTCCGGGACTTTTGAACTATACTTTTATTCCCTGCATAATAATTTTTGAACACACCGTCCTGCCTTACCTGTCTAGTTCTTCGATCATGCTTTGCAATCCGTCACCTAAGTTAGTGGTTATGGTGCTCGGCTGCTGACCCGAAAGACGCGGGTTCGATCCCGGCCGCAGCTGTGGAATTTCGATAGAGGCGAAATTCTAGAGGCCCGTGTACTGTGCGATGTGAGTGCACGTTAAGAACCCCAGGTAGCCGAAATTTCCGGAGCCCTTCACTGCGGCGTCTCTCATAGCCTGAGTCGCTTTGGGACGTTAAACCTCATAAACCAAACCAAGCCTAAGTTACTCATCAAGGCGGTGTCATCAGCCAATCGGAGATTACTACGGTATTCTTCATTCACTCCCATCCCCAATTTTTTTTCCAATCCAGTTCTCTGAACAGCTCCTGTGAACACGCCCTGAATGGTACTGTGGATATCGTTTCTCCTTGCATGACGCCGTCCTAATCGGTATTTTATCACTGTCCCGGTGAAAAACTTTGAGGTCGTTCTGCAAGCGCTAAACGTATTTTCCAGGACATTAACGTACACCCCTTCTTCGCCCTAACTGCGGAATCTCCAATCTTTATTTCTATATAAAGCCCATTCTAAATAATGCCTCCCTATATAAGCCCTTTACGATTGCGTCGTATTGCATCAGAGTGAGAGGTCCTTTTCGCTATGCAACGCAAAGAACTGCAGAGGACAGCACTGCATACAATTCTGTTTAAAACCATAACAGAGGACAGCGTACAGAAAAAGGAAAACGCAGACGACTGCACGCCTAGTGGGAAGTTGCCGCCTGCTTCAAGCAACCACGTACACGTTTGCATTGCCCGAGTCGCGGCCCAAAAAAGGACGGCGTATAAGCTAGCTGCACTCCCAGTATTCCGAGGGCGGTTGAAAGAGGGGGGGTGGGGGGCGGGTGAGGAAGGGAGGCAGGGTTGACTTCATTCGGCGCAAGGTCTCGCCGGGTGTGTGCCTAATTCTCCGGGATTGACTCTAAATAAAGTGGAGATGCGAGGATTTGCCCCACCCGCAAGCGACTACATTGGCCGCCGAGGGCAGGGTAACGAGTGTCACCGTGCCAAGGCCTTTTATGGCCTGTCCTCGCCGCTAGACGCTTTCTGCTTTTTTGTGCGCTACAGTCCTGCGTCTACCGTCCGTGTGGCGAGCCGTCGCAATCGCTCCGTTCTGGCATTCAGAGAAATTGCTTAGAACTGCTCGAGACAGACAGAAACCTTCTCGGACTCTAGGAGTCGTTGACTCCGCATATCATATTCCGGCTTCCGCCAAAGCCCCGAAGCTGGTGTCAGGACGTGCTCGGAGTCGCTTTCAACAATTTTCTACGCTGATGATGACGTCACAACCCATGGATCACGTGCCCGTCAGTGTCGTTAGCGCCAACAATTGCTCTCTTCGGTCTTATAGATTTCATACCAGAGGAACACGCGAGATAATAAAGCAATATTTTGTCGCTAAGCTCCGAACCGATTCGTGTCCATGATGACATATACGAACCTGCTGCTCGGTAATACGATCACGATTAGAGTCGCTTTTCACCGGGTCCCCATGGTACCAAGCTGGTCATGGAAGCTCTGTTCGAATCCGCAAGTCCTCGCAGTCAGTGCCTCTCCACATCGTATGCGTCCCTTTGTCTGTGTCCGCGACATGACATGCTGCGGTTCGACCTTCCTGCAACCATCTACGTACTGGCTAAAAAGGTTTATACTGATACTTTGTATTTTACATTTAATTATCTTTATGAGCGACTTACCGGCAGGGTTAACAACACCGTAGTACGTCCTAACCACAGCGTGCATGTCCCAGGACCCTTTTCCCGGGTGGGCCTGAGTCATAAAGGAAGAACATGTGGGCCAGCGGTGTTATCGACAATGAGCAGTTCTTGTCATGCGTTTCTTATCAGCCAGAAAGTCAGGGCGTGGTGTGTAACAGTGTTTCTCGCCCCTTCTCTCAGGTATAGGATGCCGAACAGACTGGGAGTTTTCAATGTCCAAGTGCATTCTATAGAGCTGGCACGCCAGATTTTCGCGGCAACAAATTGTGCGCCCACACCGCAGGGCCCACCTCAACAAGAATAAAAAGCTCCGACTGTCTTCATAATTGTGCAGTTTGCATGACCCTGCATATCGGGCACTGTACACTGATTTGCGTTGATAGAAGCACTGGTTTTCTATGTTATACAGGTGAGCTTGAGATAAAAAGAAGGTGAAGGAGTAGTAGGCTATCCAAGAAGAACAACATTTTCTCGATAGAATACAAGGGGCACAATAACAACTTTGGTTTCTGTGTTCCCACGATGAGAATACATCTCTCCAGTAGTTGTGCGCAGTATTTGGCATGAGTATCTGTAATCTTTTTCGCATCATTTCGAAACTTTGCGAGCACGACCACTTCTCAGAATAATCTAAACCGTTGTGCATCTAAAGAGACGTAGAGTTCGACGCAACTGACCTTTAAATCTCGGAATTCTTGTCCGGCGTCTCCGGTGGTCCACAACGAAACAACGAAGCCCCGTATATGAACAAAAAGAAAACGAAATAAAACATAATTCAATCGTGAGGCCTGCTCCAAGACGTCGGCGTGCGATTTCACGCGCTACACGCCGACTCCGACCCTGCCCAGATTCTGTACAAGTGCTGAGTCTGTTGGACGCGTACCGTATACGCTTTGAAAGCCAGTGCGGTGGATAGGTAGCCGTTTTCTCCCGTACATTTTGTATACGCGTGCAGCAGAGTCCCGGACATTGAGTGGGAGGTGCGGCCCTAATAGAGACGTTATATGTAGCTTGATATAAATATATAAGCACGTATAAGCATTCCTCGCACGGCATACTCGCTTGCCCGCCATGCACCCATGCTCCGGAGATGCACGAAAAAAAACAACAAAAATTCAACAAATGTTCTCTGCAGCAGATGAGGAGCGCACCAACGAAGAGCCTCTTCCTTCACACTACAGCGTGGTTTGACGTCGTAAATCTCTCCTTCGCTCCCAGCCCCCTCGCCCTCCTCTTTTTCGACGCGCTTTGTGGTAACTTACTGACTCCAGAGCGGTGCGGCTAATTTATGACGTTTTCTGGCACGAACCGAAGGCGGCCATTTTGTAAACTGAAAATTCATACACCTTGGGAGGGAGCTAGGTGTCTAGAATGCTTCATCTTTTGCGTCCACTTTAGGGCCTTTGTTCTGTTTGTGTTCTTCTGCTCCTGTATGCATCACGGTACAAGAGGTGGGGAGAAAGCGCGTCACGGGTTCCTTCGACTGGCCATTACAAAGAGACGCATTCAGCTTGTATAAACCGCTGCGGAGAAGGAAGCCAAGGTGGTCGGGCGGAGCGGGGTGATTATTTTGAGCGGAGTTCTTCATTTACGGTAGACTGGTAGTGTTATCGCAGGGGAAAAGAGAGCATGAATTGGTGCAGAATGTTTCGGCATTAATCATGTAAGCTGTATGCAGGTACCTGCAGTATGGCAGAGGCAATGAGGTTGCATATAACTGTGTTAATTCTGCACAAAAGGAGCAAATAGGCTGGCAGTACTGAGAGTAGACAAATTATTTAGAAAAAAAGAAGTGTTTTCCGAAAGTGTTTGTCAGCGAAATTAACTTTAGTAGGGAATATACATACATGTTATGGCTAAACAAACGGTACTTTGTATTGGGCAAATCGATGCCTAGTTTCTTCTATGTGGAAAATTTGTGGTTAGATGAGTCATGGGCTTATGCCCATTTCATGCTCAGTCGCATATACTGAACATCCGTACCCATGTAGTGTGTCAAAAGTAACCAGGCTCCGTGGTTTGCTTCTCATTTGTATAACAGAGCCCTCACGGCTTCCCTAAAGATCAGAAAGTTATTTGAAGGTGAGAGCAGGGGCTCTTCTTACCATACAGAGATTTAGAGCTTGAGGGCTGGCATAATAGCTTTAATATACGACTGAGAAGAAAAACATGCAGCCTGGTTACTTTTGACAAAGGCTGTACATTCCGTAAGTTATGCCAACGCTTAGTACACCTGTCATCGACGGCGTTATCGCTCTTGTGATATAAAAGCAGTCGAAATGCATGGCGCCCAGTCTGAACAGACTGTACCGTATCTGAACAGTGAGCACCGTATTTGAGCAGGCGGTACTGCCCGGCCAACAAACCATGCGGAGAAGAAAAAAGGGCCACAAGTTGACTTCTATAATGCAGCCCGATAGGGCATACGTAGAGAAAAAGAAACGCAGCCGAGATTCCCCCTCCGTCAAAGAAAGAAGCTGACAGCGTTTTTTGTTCGACATTCTTTGTTTCTCCGCTTTTTCCCTCACCTCACTTTTTCCCCCCGCTCGTTTGGCGCCCAACAAAGAAGGCAGGCCGTCTTCCGGGAATAAGTGGTCCAGTCGGTGTCGGCAGACGGCGCCCCCCTGCGGGGAATGCGGCTACTATTCGCGGGGCTCTGCGCGGGCGAGCAGGAGGCAACGTAGCAGGGCCGGCGGGCCTTGTACAAATACGCAACGCACACTACGCACAGGTGGCGGCAAAACGCGTACAACGTACAGAAAAAGGCTCTGCCGGCGTTTTTCGGTCCGACCTACCACCGGCCACTGTCTTATGTTACGCAAGCTGGACCATAGGTGGCCCTGAATTCTTTCTCGTCTGCTCTGTGGGCTTGTGCGTCGTCTGCCACGAGGTCTACGGTGCAAGAATAGCAAAAAAAAAGTTCGCAGTGCTTGTAAGCGTTGTCTCGCGACTTGTCTTTGCGTTAATCCAGCTTTGGTTTACACAAGCCCGGGAGGAAGACGCTTATTTATGGGCCCCATAACTCTCGGGTGCTGCTTGTACCGCTTTGTTCTCTTCTGTGTGTAGGGAGGTGTGGCGTTTGCGGTCGAGAAGAATGGCGACTTTCACCGATGCAGCAGCGACTGCTAGTCTTCTTGTTTTCTTGTTTAAACGTAGTTTTGACCAGAGAACTTCGACCTAAGGTGGTCTCGGAGCTGTCAGAAATAACGCCAGAGGAATTGAACATCAAAATATAGCTTGCAAGAGGGATTTGGCTGACACCTCAGTGTGCACGGGCCCGCATCGGGTGATGAACAATGTTCAATGTTTATTATATATATACATATATATATATACATATATATATATATATATATATATATATATATATATATATATATATATATATATATATATATATATATATATATATATATATATATATATATATCGACCCTAGCCGCCGCGGTGGCTCAGTGGCTATGGTGCTCGGCTGCTGTCCCAAAAGACGCGGGTTCGATCCCGGCCGCGGCGGCTGGAATTTCTTTGGAGGAGAAATTCTAGAGGCCCGTGTACTGTGCGATGTCAGTGCACGTTAAAGAACCCCAGGTGGTCGAAATTTCCGGAGCCCTTCACTACGGCGTCTCTCATAGCCTCAGTCGCTTTGGGACGTTAAACCCCATAAACCAACCAAACCATATATATCGACCAATTCAAAAGACGTTTATTCGTCTTTCCGTTACAAAGGAGCTCTGGGTTAACAAGAGGCCGTGTTGCATCTTTCGTGTCCAACACCTGAGTCTGTTCTTTACGCGCCGCGCGAGCGCTCGTCCTCCTCATCCTCTCCTCACATCACTCTCTCCTCCCACAGGCGGCTCGGGTTGCTCTGACTCAAAGTTCGGGTTGCTCGCCCTCCGGAGAAGGATCTCCGTCGGCGGGGATGAGCTGGCGCTCACATTCGGCCATCCTGTGCCACTGACCGTCCCGGTCGGAATCGTCCTCGCGTTCCGATTCCTCAGAACTTGTCTCGTTGAATTCCCGGTCCCAAAGCTTCACCTTGTCAACCGGTGCAATACTGCTGTATTCTCTTCGCCTTTGCCGCGCCGGAGACACGTTTTCGATGCGGTAGCGGTCGTTGGGAAGCCTTTCTCGGATGATGTACGCTCCTTTGTATTTTTCTTTCAGTTTTCTTGACTCCCCACTTGCTGCCGGTTCTCGCTCAACTAGTACAACATCTCCGGTATGGTACGTCTGCGCTTCCACCCGCTTCCTGTTGTACCGCTCCTGTTGCTTGCGTTGGTCTTCTCGGATATTCTCCGCCGCTGCGGCTCGCCTGGATTCAACTTCATGGTCAAATTCCTCGGCGAGGGCGTCTTCCACTGTGCCGCCGTTGATGCCTCGCGGCCTGAAGTTGAAGAGCAGTCCGAACGGAGTAGTTTGAGTGGCTTTGTGGAACGTATTGTTTATGCCCCACATCACCTGAGGCAACGCAGAGTCCCAGTCTTTGCCGTTTGCATCTCTCGTCAAGCTTGCCACTGCCGGGGTTATCATGCGAT
Source organism: Amblyomma mixtum (assembly GCF_055824585.1). Lineage (NCBI taxonomy): Eukaryota > Metazoa > Arthropoda > Arachnida > Ixodida > Ixodidae > Amblyomma > Amblyomma mixtum. The sequence goes on from NC_143019.1 coordinate 142,554, forward strand.
TATATCTATCGACTTGCCCGTTAGCTCGCGGTGTGGCAGTAGTGTTTTTGACGTGCATGATGTTGTAAGTTTCGCACGCTGCTTTGAATTTGGCACTTGTATAAGCAGTTCCGCGGTCCGTGATCACCATAGCCGGTGGGCCAAAGATTCCTGCCACATCGTGTAGAAACTGCGCCGCTGGTGCAGCTGATGTGTTGCGGACTGTACGCAACAATACGAACTTTGTGAAAGAGTCGACGACTACAATTATGTAGGTCAGACTTGCTTCTCACAAATGGGCCTAGGTGATCGATGCGTATTGATCGAAATTGCTTCTTGCCCTTGTCAATGCTGTGAAGTTTGCCCGGTCTCTTTCCAGATGGCGTCTTGTGGAAAAGACATTCGATGCAAGAAGCTACGTATCTTCTAACGTAACGCTTCATGCTGGGAAACCAATACCTTTCCCTAAGTTTCTTCAAGGTTTTCTCCACTCCAAAATGGCCAATGTCATCATGAGATGTCCTGACGATTCTCCAGCGAGTCTGGTTTGGAACTACCCACTGCAGTCCTTAGTTCGAGTCGGTTTCTTTGTTCTTCTTGAATACTATGCCGTTACGCAACCGGTATTCATTTTTGACGCGCCTGTCTCCTTTGGATAGGTCTTCTTTTTTTTCTAGCCTTTCCTTCAAAGCTCGAACCTTTGGATCATTCAGCTGGGCAACGGTGAGCACGTCTTCTGTCGCTATGCATGTTGCAAGGACGTGAAGGCCAGGAACAATATCCGTCTCTTCTGGAGGGTCGTATGCAGAGTGGCTAAGTGCATCAACATGAGCCATTGCCGCCCCCTTACGATATTCCATGTCAAAGGTGAACACTTGCAGTCGCAGCCACCATCTGCCAATACGGGGAAGCAGATTCCTTTTGCTCATCGTTGCCCGTACTGCGTTGCAGTCAGTGACCACCTTGAAGTTCATCCCGATTAGGTACACTCGAAACTTTTCTAACGCCCAAACAACCGCAAGCGCTTTAGCTGCCCCAGTCCACTGAAAACATCTTCAAACGATTGCGCTGCTGGGTGCAAAGGGTCTGCGTGCACATTTTGCACGCGACAAATAAAACCCAGGCGTTCAGCTACTGATCCACTGAGAGTCACGGGCACGTTTTGGTCGACCACGAAAAACGTCGCTTCGTGCGCTTTGTTGTTACCGCACAAATGCAGCCTAATTTTTGCTTTGGCCACAGTTTGGTGGCCGAAGAACGCCGTTAACGTTACGCGACATTCTTGGTGCGGTTTGTTCGGCAGTTTGTCGACATCCTTGCTCGAAATTACGCAGCAGTTAACTCCTTTGTCCAGCTTGCATGTGTATGGGCGTCCTTCAACGTAAACTGTCGCGCTCCAATGGTCTGAGACTAGGGACCCGACGGCCGAAGTTTGCAAAATGAAATCGCCGTCCTCTTTGCCTTGCAGTGCGCGCAGTTCCTTTTTAGAACCTCTGTTATGACGGGGCGCCAGTGCTTTGCCTGCTTGGGCGAAGTGATTACGCCCACCGCACTTCTGCACACCTTCCCTTGAGCCGGGCACATTACGCCACGGTGAAAAAAATTGCGTAGACACTTTGGCAACTAAAGTATTGAGAGGCGAAAGCCGAGGATACTATGCCGTGACGACTTCCGGTAGAGGTGACGTCACACCGTTCCCGTGGCTATATCTATACCCAAATTATACATCTCTCGGGGATCTTAAGTGTTAATTACACTTAATTACACATTTTTCCATCTAATTTGACACAAATCCGATGTTTTTCAGACCATTCTGTGATAATTTTCACTATGCCGTGACGCCTTCCGGTGGATGTCACGTCACACCATTCCCGTGGCTGTAGCGCCGTCCGCGCTATTTCGACGCAATTTTGACATTTTTGCCTGTAATTAATTAATTAATTAATTACGCTACAGACATCGAGCTTGGCTTACGGGTTCATTTTTTCCTCCTCTATTTGAAGCAGCAATTGGTTTTCTTCTATCTTTTTTAGTTCCCTAGTTAAACGAGTGTTACGCGCTTCGTTAACGGACGACAGTATGAGCCATTAAAGGCTTTCGCCTTAATAACCACGACTACAAGGCCATTTTCGCGGCCCGACTGCATGCACTACTGCGTCGCCTGCTGTTTCCGTGCCTTCACTGATTTCATTAAACTGCTCCTTTCCTTGTTCGTGGGCTCGGCATACTGTGACTGCCTTCTCATACGATGGCTTTTCGGCAATCAGCTTTTGCTGTAACCCTTTGTCTTTCACTCCCAGGATGACCCGGATACGATGCAAGCGGTCTGCCCAATCTAATCTCCGAACTTGCAGTTTTTTGCTAGGAGCTCTAGGTCTGTCAGCCAGTCGTTAAGAGGTTCCCTTTGTTTTTGGTTTCTTGATCCGAAGCAGAACTCATGAAGTGTCAGATTCGTCGATGGTTTGTAGAATTCCTCAAAATTTTTAAGCAAAATGTCGACGTCGTTCTTGTCCTTTTTGCTTGCCAACTGTTAAAGCGCCGATCCTCCTACAACGCTGAATGGACACAAACATGAAGAGTGCATATTTAATGGCGTCATCTCTGAAAGCATGACGTGCTAACGGCGGGATTTTTACTTGTTGTTTAGCAGCGAAAAAGACTGACAATAACAATTTGTTGAGCTGAATTCTTGTCTTTAAAGGTGCACTGAAGAGGAATCTGAACTTGTCTTTTTGCCGCGGGAACTCGATCTACACGTTCCTAGCATTCTTAGAAACTGCGACTTATTGCCCTGTGTGGCCAATTTCCCTAATTAAATCGAATTAACGTCCGGCTCCCGCCCTTTTTTTTTAAATTCTGTCTCGTACGGTGGGCGGAGTCGACCAACGCGTGGAGTGCCTTTCACCCAGTCCCGTGGCGGCTTCCCGCTCTGCCATCGGCGGAGTAATACGTAGTAGTCCGTAGTAGCAAATAGTCCGCGCGTATTTTTATTTCTGCTGGCTTATTTTGCGGCTATATTATCTGCGAATGAAACTATTTATTCATGGAAACCTAAAAACAAAATAAAGTGAAAGCAAAGCCTCCACGGAGCTGGCTGAAAGGAACTTCACGCGTTGGTCGACTCCGCCCATCGTACGAGGCAGAATTAAAAAAAAAGGGCGGGAGCCAGACGTTAATTCGATTTAATTGGGGAAATCGGCCACACAGGGCAATAAGTCACTGTTTCTAAGAATGCTAGGAACGTGTAGATCGAGTTCCCGCGGCAAAAAGACAAGTTCAGAATCCTCTTCAGTGCACCTTTAAGAAAATACGAAGAAGGCAGCAAGATGACACTTTATAACCTCACGCATAGCAAGTTCAATTCACCTTTTCAGATCGGACGCACCAATTTGCTCAGTTAAGGCCTTGAAGTTTAAAGAGTGAGTTACAAATTCGTTCTTTAGCTAAGAATAACTGCTTCATTAACCTTTGTCCTCTGGTGATGACGAGTTTAACGCGTTGATGTGCAAGGAAGAAATGTAATTTCTCCGTTCTAACAGCCACCGCATTCAGAAACGTCGCTGTCACTGCAAGCACCCCAATATCGCTTGCATCATCTCGTGGTAAACTTCTCAATAGAGAGCTGCGCTACCAAGGTCACAAATACGAAGAAAGCTTTCAAAGAAAGCGAAGAAAGGCTGTATCTGTTGTGCGATTATGTTTTCGTGTCGTCTGCTGCTGAGCCGTTAGAAATACCGACCCCCCCCCCCCCCCCCCCCCCCCAAAGAATGCCTCCGCCAAGATTGCGTCTATTGGAACACCGCTTTTGTTCCCTGCCATAAAAAGACAAGAATTCTTGGCTTAAGTCTCGGAGTGAGGCAGTAAATAGACCAATCTGGTCCTTTTATGTCACGAAACAATGAATTATGACCGCTAAACGCACCGTGACATTTACACCGGCTCCGCCGCCTTTCACACAACCCCCGCTCTCATTCAAATATAATGACTCCTCAGCAAATCTACTCGCGCAGGAAAGAAAACGAAAGATGGAGGGACCAGGTCTACGGGTCCGCCATAGTGACGCGGCGAATGGAAATAAACAAAAACAACAAGTAAGTAAACATCGGTCGACTACTAAGACCACAGAAGAAGAAGCGCGGCGCGTTCTGGAAGGCCGTATTTCCATCGCCATCATCGCGCTGTCGTCTGCTGCTCGCATAGAGGAAAAAAAAAATCATGGCTGCTCGTCTGCAACGTCGTCTGCTTCCGCGGCTCTTCGCAGACGAATGCATTTCTTGTTTTTCTTCTGCATTACGCATAAGTGGTGCGGCTGCTTCGCGCACAAAGGGAATCCCCATTTCACGGGTCTGGTTTTTATGGACCCCCCCCCCCTCCCCCCCCACCCCCGGTGGGTTTCGTATTTTTCGTTTGCTACTATCGTTCAGTTCTGGTTTCTAAATTGGAGTTGGAAGATCGTTCGCGCGCCGTCTGCTGTTTATTTTGTCCCGTTCGTGCGGTTCCGGTTCGGAGGAGAGTTACGAGTTTGGGCGGGCTGCTGCCCTAAGCGAAAGCCAGCTGCATTTCTGCCTTGGGTTCTACTTTTCTTTGTGCTTTCGTCCCATTCCTTCGCACCCTCCTGGCTTTTGAATTGGAGGATGGGAGCTTGTTTTACTTTATCTCCAACCGCCCGCCCGCTGCTTTCTTGTTTTAGCGGAGCAGACGCTCTTCAGCGGCCGGTAGGTAGTTTAGGCGCCGCCGTGTTACATTAATGTGAGAAATGGCACTTTGTACGCGAATGGAACCTCCCACTTTCAAATTAAAACAAAAGGGCATAACGCTGAGGTTTGTTTTAGCTTGGGCTTCCATTTCATGAACGGGATTGAAGAAACGTAGGCTGGCTGTTGCTAATCTGCGATCACAATCTCAACTGGCGAACTTGCGCGACCTCAATAGATTCCCCTTAACGCGACGAGATTTTTGTATGTTTTTTTTTAAGGCACGGCGCAAACAGCTTGTTTAGGAGCGTAATGTTTGAAACTGCAGCCTGAGTGTTTTAGAGAAGAATCGTTGTTGGGTCTGAAAGGCCGCACAGCATCCGGCCAATAACTGTTCCTTGTGCACAGGTTGTGAAACTCTAAAAAAAAAAAATGGTGAAAAGATGAGGAAGCAGGTTTCACTCGTGCAAAGTGGCCTCCTCTCTATTAGTCGTTATTTGTCGTTTTAGATGGTAATCCCACTCCTCTTCGATGTTGACGCATTCACAGCTGCAATCACCATATAGTCCAGCGAGTTGGTCATCAAGGCGATATGAATTGCAACGGCTGTTAACTCGGTCACAACGTTCTTGCAATAAGGCTAATAACATAGGGAGATAGCGCATGTGTAATTATACCAGGTGTTTCAGGGCAGGCTTTCAAAAATTTTCAAACATAGGCATTTTGGGGTAAAAATATGGCCTTTGCGACGTTTCAGAAAACCGCTGAAACGGCTTTAGTAGTAAGGTGGCTAACTAATTTCGCCGCGGTGACTCAGTGGTTATGGCTCTGGGCTGCTGACCCGAAAGACGCGGGTTCGATCCCGGCCGCGGCGGTCGAATTTCGATGGAGGCGAAATTCTAGAGGCCCGTGTACTGTGCGATGTCTGTGCACGTTAAAGAACCCCAGGTGGTCGAAATTTCCGGAGCCCTTCACTACGGCGTTCCTCATCGCCTGAGTCGCTTTGAGACGTTAAACCCCTATAAACCATAATTTTTAATAATGAACTTTTTAACTGGTGCAGTTAGGCACCTAGTTGCGATTAGAGATTTGCAGTCGGTGGTTAGTAATAGCCATATCAGTGTTTAGAATTTCGAAAACGCTTTTATCCTCGCCGCTGTGGCTCGACAAAATTTGGCCTTTTTGACTAGTTACGTAAACTGGAAAGGTTGCTTTGCCTGCATGCTTTTCGAAAGCGCATCTATTTTGGCACGATGTAGCCAAATTTTGTAGTCACAGCGGCGAGGATAATCGCGTTTTCGAAATTGCAAAAACTAATATGGCTATCACTAACGGCCGGCTACAAAATTTGTAATTGCAACTAGGCGCCTACTGTACTAGTCAAAAAGTTAATTATTAAAAATTAGTTAACCAGCTTACTACTTAAGACTACTCACCGGTTTTCTGGGGTCCGCAAACACTGGTTACACTATGCCTCAAAAGCCTATTTTTGAAAATTTTTGAAAGCCTTCTTTGAAACACAAAGTATATCACGCTGCGCGAAAGAAACGTTTTAACTCTAAAATCGTTAATGGCACTGTGCTTATTAAGATTACCTTCTAAAAACCACCACATTTGATTATAATGGTCTCTAATGCGAAACTGTCGATTAGAATTTTTTTTATTTCTGTCTCACTCGCCACATTTCTTTTATCCCGAAGTAAAAAAAATAAGCAATTAATTATTTCACACTCTTCGACCGGGACACAGATAAATATACTATAGGTGACCATTGCGTCACAAAGAATTACAATACAGCGGTGATTGTGCTATCTCCTTTATTACCCTATCACGATCGCTACGATGACGTCTACGCGAGCCCTCGATTCTCTATGAGTTGTAGGTCGTTTTTCTTATCCACTTCTGCGTTTGTCCTTCGAGAATGAGAAAAAAATGGCAAGACGATTTCGCTGGGCGTTAGGTGTCATCTAACGACGAGTTTCCACCTCGGCTTAGGTCATGTCGTACCGCCAGCTCTAGAGCTGCATAATCTCGATGTACTTCTTTCTTGGTGCGGAAGTAGGTCGCGACGTTGCGTGAGTACATGCAGCCAGAATACAGGGGCATCGAGCAAACTTGAACGGCCGGTCTTATCAAGCCCGGCTCGTGTATCGACGATGTCAAATCGACAGGAACCTCCAGACGACTCAAGGTCCGCCAACTTGAATTTCGGGCTGCCGATGCCTCGACTTAATTACACGGGCAGTGTATGACCTCACACTGTCGCAGCCAGAAAATAGAAATAACTGTGGGTGGTGGCTGCTCTAGTGTTCCCATTTAGAGCTGCGTGTACGTCTTGGCTAAAGCCTGTGCCGTTATGGTGGCTCAGTAGCTGGGGCGTTTGACTGCTCAAGCTGAGCCCAAGCGCGCGCGCGCACGCACACACACACACACACACACACACACACACACACACACACACACACACACACACACACACACACACACACACACGCACGCACGCACACGCACACGCACACTCACGCACACACACACACGCACACAGACACACGCGCGCACACACGCACACAAAAGAAACATACACACTCGCACACACGCGCGACACGCACAAACGCACACACACGCACAAACTCACGCGCGCGGACACAAACAGAAACACACACACACGCACGCACGCGCACACTCACACACACACGCACAAACGCACGCACAGCCGCCGCGGTGGCTTAGTGGTTATGGTGCTGGGTTGCTGATCCGAAAGGCGCGGTTTCGGTCCCGCCCGTGGCGGTCGTATTTCGATGGTGGCGAAATGCCAAATGTCCGCCTACTCTGCGATGTCAGTGCACGTCAAATTTAAGAACCCGAGGTGGTCGAAATTTCCGGAGCCCTTCACTACGGCGTCGCTCGTAGCCTGAGTCGCTTTTTAACGTTAGCACGCACAGCATCTATATGTGACGTGCATCATGTCCGTCGTCCAGTTTTGGGAAAGCCTATCTGTACAGCCAAGCTTAGAATTTTAGGTTGTTGATGCATATCTTCTGGTTTTCCATTGACATGCTTAGAAAGAGAAAAACAGAGAAGAGAATGTGCCAATGGCTGCTGCACGCATACTTTATACATTTCAAGTTGTTCTTGAGATCTCTACGCGGCAAATCTACCGCTGTGGCTTAGTTTATGGTTTGGTTCATGGGGGTTCAACGTCCCAAAGCGACTCAGGCTATGAGGTACGACGTAGTGAAGGGCTCTGGAAATTTCGACCACCTGGGGTTCTTTGGCGTGCATTGACATCGCACAGTACACGGGCCTCTAGAATCTCGCCTCCATCGAAATTCGGCCGCCGCGGCCACGATCGCACCCACGTCTTTCGGGTAAGCAGCCGAGCGCCGTAACCACTGAGCCACCGCGGCGGGGTGCTGTGGCAGTGGTTACTGTGTCGGGCTAATGATCACAAGGTCGTAAGCTCAAATCCAGGCCACGGAAGCCGCTTTTCGATGAAGTCGAAGAGAAAAAGGACCCTCTGTGCCGTGCGATGTCAGAGCATGTTAAGGCAGGGGGATACTTCAGTAGTAGTAATAATAAAGTATTTGTAGTGAAGGCGTAATCAAAGGTACGATAACGAAACTTCTCACAAATAATACGCACAAGAATAAGTTAATAAGAAGCTTAAGTTTAAAGAATCAGAACATGAATTATAAGCTTTAAGGGAAAATTTTCTAGTATTTTTACAAAACGTGTGGGCTTAGAATTCTAGTTTGCACTTATCAGTAGTGCTAAATTCAGCACTGTGCTATGAGCTACTTATTAAAAGAAATGGGGAGAAACTTGTGATATTTAAAAATAAATATAAAGTAGATTGTAAATTATGGGGACAGATTTCGAGCTATTTTGTACCTAGTCCTTCTCTGCAATATTTGGGTCGAGTTTCTTGTTTATACTACTGCTGCATCATATTTTCCTATTACTACCCCTAAAGTCACACTTACTCTTAAAGGTGCCTAGGCGATGGAAATAATTCCTAGGCCATTCACTAAGGCGCCTCTTTCTCTCTTTCCCTTTCTTCGCGGTGTCCCGAGATAGGGGTGCCCAAAAAATTCCAACACTGCATAAATATCGACCACAAAAATTTCCTTCTTTAGGGGTGCTGGAAGTCGGAGAGTCGCCGACAAACTAATCGTCACACGTCGATTTTAAATGTCATATCAGGTTAAATTAAACGTTATTCTTCAGTTCTTGAGTGACGTTTAATCTAATCTGATGACTGTGGCAGAACTTGCCACTTGCTAAACTTACAGTGCCAGAACTTGCTACATTCTTCAGCACTCTTTTTAACTCCAATTTTAGCAAATGCACCGCTTTTCTCAAGGGAATGCAGTCTTCTCACCGCAGGAGCCGAATTATTAACCCTCATTGTTCATGAAGCTTACTGCTGGCGCAGAGCCACAGCACATTTTCCCTATTCCTAGTGGTAGGATCTTTATTTTTACGCGGTAGCGTTGGAGGCCCCGTTGTTCAGAAAGTCCGGTGACGGCGTCGGCGTTGTCAGCGTAAAGTCACGAGCATGGCTCTGGCAGGAGGGCCACCTAGGTCACGTGACCTTCCAACATAATCACAACCTGGACACCGGATGTTCATCATACTGCCCTCCGTGGCAGGTGGCAGTTGAATTATTTATTTATTTATTGATACTGTCAGCCGTAGACCGTTACAGGGTGGAAACAGATACATATGTAACTTAAGTCACACAGCCACAAGTATGAACAGTGCACAATTCAAAAGTCAAATTGAAAACGACAATCGTCGCAACACAGCTGTCCTGCACTGCGGATACAGGCCTAAAGTACAAACGCTAGTGGGTAAATACTTTGGCTTACAACCATAAAATAGCAGTAGGGAAACAAAACGTATGAAAAGAAAAACAAAATTACAAGGATGTCTATTCAGGTAAGTGACGGTACAAGCAATTTTCAAATTTGGGGAGATTGTCTATTTGCAGAAAGGCCTGAGGCAGGGAATTCCGTTCTGTTATTTATTGTTCTGGGGAAAAAGGAGTATTTAAAACAGCTAATACGGGCCATCATGGGTATAACCTGGTAACTGTTGAAGCTTCTTACAGGGCGACACGAACGCTGTTGCAAATAGAGGCTTGTGTTTAAGTTGAAGTGATTATTGCGCAATTAGCGATTGATCGCTCGGAAGGGCAACCCGGCCGCACAAGGCCTACCGCTGTGAGCACCTGCCGCCGCTGGGCACTGGCTAATCGCTTAACTTTTGCACAACTGCGCCAGAAGTGGTACGAGGGCTCCCAGGGATCTATGAACGGGAAGTATACGATGACTAATTCTGTGCGTATGGGAATCAACCCTATACGCTATCGCGTCATAGGCTTATGGCGGAGCCTAAGTTTTCCCCAATTTTTTTTCCTCTTTCCGTAAATATTGATGTCATACTGCCGCACTACTTCGCAAGCGATAGAAATGGCCAGCAGTATATCCCTTAAAATGAACAAATAAACCAGGCTTGTGAGAAATAGATGCTGCGTGACTCAAGAAATTCGCGCATTCTCCCGTAAAAGATGTCAGCTCAATCCCAGAAAATCTGGACAAAGTCTTTTAGTTTCCGCGGACGCAACCACGAGCCGCATGGCGCTGAACATCGCAAATTACGGCGAAAACTGAATATTTGGTGCACCTCATTATTTCCCTGTGGCTTTCAACGCGGGAAGCATTTTATAATAAGTGAGTAAGTTTTCTCCTTATAAGTTAGATTGTGGGGTGCGTAGGAAACTTGGACCAGCAGTATCAACATCTTAGCGCAGCATCTTGCCGCAGTCTTTAGTTTTCTCGCAATTACAAATGAAAATGATGAAGAAGATGAATTTTTATGGCTCTATAAGGGAAGCTTTGGCCAAATAGCGCCATGGCCGAAGGCGTTTTTCGTTATAAAAAGGCTCATTTCCCAAGCATTTCTCCCAATATAAGCAGATCATCAGGGAAATGAAAATATTGCCATTCATTTACACGGTGTTCGCCACTGGCTGTCGACAGATGGCGTTAGTTGGTGATGTCCAAGAGAGCTGGGTATGTACAGTCGGGGACAAAAGTCTCTGGACCACGTTTTCCTCAATGGGAGTAGGTAGCTCTACTATTAGCCGGTGACTGGAGACCACACTTGTAGAGGTGAAAGTCGAAATTTTCTTATTTTATCTCCACAAGTGTGGTCTCCGGCCGTCGCCTTTTACCCAACAATTCTGGATAAAAACATTCTTGGGCGGGAGACCTTTTATGAATGCATTTTTTTATATAATGTTAGATTTCACTATAACAATCAATATATCCGCAGACCACCCGACGGCAGCCTTGAATTTTTTTTTCGAGTTTTTGCTATCGTCATAAGCGTTCCCAGTTGTTTTTTTACGGCAGCCTTAACTGTTCGATGCGATCGATGGAAACACTTTAATGTAAATATTGTGAAACATATCAGAAGAATGGACCATTACCTTTACTATTGCCGCAGAAGTATCTTACAGTTTTTCCACTGTAACAATTTTTGTCCGAAATCGCTGGACGTGGTAGAGCTATCGGCTTCGTTTGAGGTACACTTGGCCCAGAGTATTTTGTCCCCGACTGTACGCACTCAAGTAAGGAAAGTAACGCGTAACCTGAGCCCAATGTTAACAGAGCAGTACAAGAGAGGTCAAACGAGAAATGAAAATTCGCATCCGCGTCCGTGACATCGGCCATTACATTCACTTCAGCGAAGCCGTGCACGCCTCCTGGGTCACATTTGTGGAATCCGCGTCGCTGGAAGACGTGGAAGCGCGACTGCCGTTTCCACCCACAGGAAGCCGCTAATTGCGGAGCACACAGCGGCAGTAGCTGGGGCGTGATATAGTACGTCGGCGACGGCAGAGATCCTTTCCCTTTCAGCGCAGACCCCTGTGTACGGGCAGGCTTCCGGAGGCGCGGCTGAGAACTGCGGCTGTGAGACGAAATGTCCGTTGCGGTCGCGTGCTTATACAGGGTGTCCAGGCTAACTTTAGCCACGGTTTAAAAAAAAAAAAAGATATTTGAGGTAGGCCAGGGAAACCACTTGCATACAGCTACCAGCCGGCTTGAGCATCTAGGCAATTTTTTGTATTGCTATTAATTGTTTAGCAATTAAGATAATTTTTCGAAACGCGTAAATATTGACTTCAGACAGCAAGTGGGAATAGCAACGTTGTAGAGCACCTTCAGAAACACCCGTTTCATTTGGTGCTCTTGCCAAGCAACCTTTCGCGATCGACCATTAATTTAACTGCCACCAGCCAGGGTGCTCAATTTCCTCACAATCCGGTCGGTAGGTTGTGATGACTCCAACAAGGTCACGTGACCTAGGTTGCTTCTCCAGGGTTGGCTGCCTATACCTCCTACACTACCCTATTTACCGCTCACAACCCCGACACCGGATTTTCTCCGTAAAGGGGCCTTTAACTCTATCGCGTTAATATGGGTGCTCTGAGGTTATGGAGAAAAAGGCGGCAACTGTCTTACTCCAGGTGGATTCTATATTGCAGCATTGGGTAAAAGGATAAAGGGATAAAAAGATAACGGGACAAGCAGACATTTGATGCGACAGTTCTGTGAAAGAGGTTGGATTTACTCTCGATGTTTGCTTGAGTGAATGTTTTTACTCTACGCCGAGGCTCCAGACACGCGACCAAATTTTTCAGGGGGGTAAAGAGTGGCTTTCCTACTGGGTCCTTGAATTCAATTTCGCCGTTGTTGGTCGCGAGCTGAAAATCCACGAAATATCCCCAGGGAAACAACTTAGGTGGCAGGTGACCACCTAGGTCGAGTGACCTTGCGGCGTTATCAGAACCTGCTCACCGGATAGTGACCCACGGTGGCGGGTGGCCGATAAATTAATGATAGGCCGCTCGGGAATAGCAACCTGGACCGGAGGAGGCCCACCGCTGAGAGCACCTGCCATCGCGGGGCAGTGGCGCATCGCTTAACTGCTGCACCACTGCGCTAGGCGGGGTATGAGGACTCCCAGGGATCTAATAATGCAAAGAAGAGAATGACGTTCTGCATATATGAGAATTAAGCCATTAAGCTCTAGGTCAGGGATGAGAAGGCACACACTTCTGCTGATTTATAAAATGTATGTCCGCCCAATTTTGGAGTTCGGATGTGTTTTGTTCTCAGGAGCTCCTGCCTATAAACTTCGCCCGCTTGTGCTCTTGGAGCGTGAGGCGTTGCGCCTCTGTTTGGGACTTCCAAAGTATGTAGCTAATGTTGTCCTGCACCTTGAGGCGCGAATTCCATCTTTATTAGCCAGATTTCGCCTTTTAACAGTCCAAACCTTTTTAAATTTGTGCGACTCTCCTCTCCACACATCCAATGTAATATTTCTTAGTCAACCCGCAGTCTTTTTCAATGCCACCTGGTCTCGTTTGCATACTCCGCAGATATGTTTCGTGCAGTCTCTCCTCGATCCCTTAAACATTAAGTTCACAGATATCCATCCACTTTATAACATCTCACCTTCAGTCAAGATTGCATTTGATAACATTTTCCCATCGTATGCCAAGCTCCAGCCCTTTCCTCTCCTTCACGGTTTGTTACAGGACCACCTAAGGTCCTTTCCTTTTCATATTCTCATTGCTACCGATGCCTCGCAGGACCGTGAAAAGGCAGGTGAGGGCATTTTTTCACCTGCATTGGGATGGTCCTTTTCTCTCCGTCTCCCGGACTTCACTCCAATTTATCTGGCCGAATTATTAGCTGTAATTCTAGCCTTACGTAAATTAGATCCTGCCGTTTCCCAAGTCATGGTTATGACGGACTCTTTATCTATTTGCTTTTCATTATCATCACCCTCTGAGTCTCGGGCATTACGCCTCTTTAAAGGGGCCCAGAAACACAATCTTAGTTAACTGTTTTGCCTGTTGATTGCATACAGTGAGTTATAATGGTGCTATTAGCGTCGGTAACACCGCGTATATTCCGTTTTTTAATATTTTAATGTCCCCCCAAAAACAACTTCATGGCTCTGATGGTGTCGCCACACAGTGGCGGGTTTTTAGCAGCGGATATGACATCACCTGGCGCGAGCTTGATGACCGGACAAACAGTAAATATACTGCAAATTGTGTGAATAAATAGAGAAACATTTTGTCACCTGTCTGCGTTTTATATTATATCAACAAAGACAATTTGTTTGTCTTAGATAAAAGCCCTGCAAGGCAAGTAAAATAAAAATACACCACCAGGGGCGCTCTGGCATGGAAACAACGCTGCCAGTCTCACAGAGAGCAGGCAACCATGGAGTACAAACTTCCGCGACGTGCTCTGGCTGGCTGTTTTGATTGGTTGCGCCACGTGCCGTCATTGGGAGAGCGAAATAGGAGTGGGAAGCCCCGCCAAAATCGATTTGAGGGCAGCGTTTTGTTTGCTTGTATTTTGAAATTTCTTCACTGAATAACTCCCGTTCCTGTGCATCGATTCCTGTAATTCTTTTTAAGTCAGCATCTGTGTGACATAAAGAACCCACCTGAAGTATAGCCGGTATTCCCCCAGGCAGTGTTTCGCAGCCCTTTTAAGCAGCTGATCCCGCTCCATCTAAATTCGGTGAGGTTGCTTTGGATACCGGATCACGTGGGCATTCAGTTAAATGAGGTTGCTGATTCATTAGCAAGGGCCTCTCTCTGTGGCCCAATAATTGCTGTCCTGCCAACCTGCGCATATACAGCTGCAGTGAGGTTTCGCAGTTACACAATATTTCAGGAATTTTCAGCCTCGGCGCTTACTTCATCTCCCGAATATCAGCACCTATTCTGCACCCTTGGAGTAGCAAAGACTGGAGTTCGCACAGACTGGAGGTCTCTTTCACGCGTTTGCTATGCCGAGTTCCTCTGCTAAATTTCTACCTTCACAGATCTGGTCTGGCGGTTTCTCCACTGTGCCCATTTTGTGCCGAGCCTGAGACAGTGGATCACTACCTGCTGTTCTGCCGGCGATTCTCTTCTTTGAGGAGGTGCCTATTAGAAATTCCGTTTCACCAGCTGGGTCTGCCTGTGTCCACTGAGGTTCTTTCCTTTGGCGCTACTTCGCTTGGACGAAGCAACAGGAGTGCGCGCTGTGCAGTTCAAAAATTTCTTCTAGAAACACAGCGACTCCCATGCTAATATTAATTTTATTTATTTTTCTATTTGTTTTCATTTTTCTGATTATCAAACAGTTCATTTATTATTTTTTTTCTGTCTCTCTTTATGTCAATACAAAATTGAACCATTCCATATGAAGCATTCAAATTTGCACACAAAGCCGTCGTCCCATCTTCGATCTCCCAGCTAACAGGACCCCTTTCGTTGCGTCGTCCAATCTGTCAGCCTATGCCCTATTAATACTCCTTTTCCTCTAAAACTGCTAATCATTCCAACAGTTCACCGCCTGTGTCTTGGCCACTCCACCGTAGTGGGTATGTGCCATTCTACTTGAGGCCAACCAACCAACCAAGCCATTACTCTATCGCGTCATACGCTTAGGGCAGAGCTTAAGTGTCCCCTTCAGTTTTTTTCTTTCCGCTCCTGCAGGCGCTTCCAGTGGGAGGAGGCCTTGTGGACGATGGAGTAGGTGGGTTGATGGTGGGTAGCGCTTCTGGAGGGTAGAATTGGGTGGCTGGGTGGATGGCGTTTCAAGAGCGTGAGGCTGGCAGAGGTAGGGTGGGATGGTAGACTGAGCGTGGTGGTTGGTGAATGGGCAGCCCCTCGCTAGCGGTTGCAATAAGAGGTGGCTAGCGGGTGGTGTTTTTGGAGGGCGTTGGTGCAGGGTGGATGTTCCCAGCTTGGGCTTCACTTCAACAGACAGCGTATGCAATAGCACTGCTTTCAAAGTAAAAGAAAGGAGCAAGAAAGAAGTACAGGCGCCCGTGCATCCTCTCCATTCTTCAAGGCCATTAAGCCTGAGGACATCATCATCATCATCCATGTTGTCGCAATTCACCACGCATGCTTGCCCACTGCCCACGCGGGCCTGCCGTTATTGACGCACTGAAACCACCAACAGCAACAACAGCAAGTACAGACAGCCAGCTAGGTTTAGCGGTATCAGGCGAAGGAGCACCTCATACCTTTCCAAGAGGTCCGCTGCTAACAGTAACCTGAACTTAAAGACTCTTAGCAGTAGCAGTAGTAGAAGACCTTTATTCGGCCATAATTTACAGGCCGAGCATGTTCTTCCTCCCATTCAGCGCCAAGCCAGTCGAGCCAGGTGGTGATGGACAAAGAAGGTGGGGGGTAGGAACCCGACTGCTGAGCAGCCGGGCAATAGAAGAGGCAATGGGCCAGGTCCGCATAGATACAGGGGCAGTTGGGACAGGAAGGGTCCGATCGATAGCGGTAGATAAGGAAGCGGGACGGGAAAGACACTTAAGCAGACTGCACGACAGCGGTGGTCCTGTCGGTGCAGATAAATTTCACTGCGCTTGTGCTGTACCTGTTCGAACTTTCTTGCCATTACAAATAGAGAGCCCCTCCTGCTAAAGCGCTCCCTCGCTTTCTCTGCCATACCACTGACCCATTTCCACGAGTATACGTCGATGGCGCTTTTTTTTCTGTGATCGTGAATCGAAAAAATGCGTATCATGCTCATACTTTCATAGCAAGTGTTTTTACGAATCGTAAACGTGAGTAAGCGGGTCGACGCGTTAAGCCGGGCCGGCGGGTTCGAATGGCCTCAACAACAAATCTCTATAGAACGCAGCAGGCGATCGAAATTCCGGCAACACAGCAAAACTTCAAAGGCTCACTAGTGTCCTCTTCAAACCACCATCTTCAAATAAACCACCACCTTCAAATAAAAAAAAAATCTCCACAGTAATCCAGTTAGGTTTTTGCAAAAACAATACGAATTTAAAGTAGAACTGACGACGAACACGCGCTTTCGACGAAAGTTTCCGAAAGGGGAAGCCCAGTCCTCTGGACTTCCGACTAAGGCGGTGTCTCACTGCCTATCTGGCTGGGCTCTCTTCTCGGTGGCCCAGACGAGCCGCATGCAATGCCCGCCTTCTCTGAGGACCCCGAGCGGAAGACCGGGGGGGGGGGGGGGGGGGGGGGGAGGCTTCGAGCTTATGAACTTGCCCGGTCGCTCCTGGAGAATCGTGCACGGTCATTGGCCCCTCATGTTAGGATGGGGATTCCCCAGCTCAACAACTCTCCGAGAGTTAACAGCGTCCTAGCTAACTGCATGCCACGGTGCGGACGCCGGCAGAGGCTATGCTTATCACTCCGAAGCACGGCATGCCTGCAGGTAATCTTGGAGCTGTGGCTGCCATTATGGTAAGGGGAGGGTCTATAGGCTGCGGACGGCTTGGGTGCTTCGCGCGACTCCCTCCATTCGTGTAGGGCGTTGCTGCTTTGGCGTGTTAGGTGTTCATTACACGGAACGTAAAGAACAGAATGGGTGCATATGTCGACAAAACTATACGCGACTGAGTAGGAAGAACTACATTGAACCGTCCTATGCCTATTCAATGTCTCTTCGTCTCTTCCAAAAATACATACATAGGACGAGACCATGCCCCCTTCCCCCGAAATTCCTTTAGGCATATCATCCCGGTTGCGTAACAACCTCAGCTTTCTGCGCATTTCTTGCGGGACGCTGGCATTCGATTCGTCTGCACTCCCACGTGCCATTTCACTGTGGAATAATCTTACCGGTGCTATCACTTCTGTCGCTGACCGGGCGTCGTGGCGAAACGAGCCGGAAAATTTGCACGCGCTTTGATTACGCTGTCATGTTGCCGTTCTTTGCCGTCCATTTGTTTTTTCTCGGGTTTGGATTCTGTGCGGGGAGTCTATTATTAATTTTCTTTCTTCAATATTTTTATTCTTTTTACGTGCGCTCGCCGTATTTTTCTGTTTTGTTATCTTGTTGTTGTTTTTTTGTCCTGGGCTGTATTTATTTTTGCACTTTTACTGTTCATGCGCCCCCTTACCCAATGCTCCGCCTTAGCAGCCCGAAAGGTGCTTTGACTGCAGAAATAGATAAATAAACTGATAAATAAAGGGACACGAACAAGCACATGCAATGGACTTCGATCGCACGTGGCTGACGCGTTGACAAAACGTAGTCGTAATTTCGGAGCCTCCCAAATGAATTTAAGCTGAGAGAAGAGGTGGAAGGGCCGTCTTGTCAACACCCAGGGGCAAAAGCTTGAACTGAAACCGGCAGTGTAAAACAGGAGGGGAAGAAGGCGCAAAACTGATCATAACAAGCCGTTTTCTAGTAAATTTAAAACCTCACGTGGATGTAACGTCAGCGATATTTGCAATTGGATATCTTCCACGCAACTTTTCGCGCGATTTGAAGTAACTGGAACAATCGCTTTCTTTCTCGCTGTTTGACGCACTCGTAGCAGTTCAGTCCAATTCCACAGATAGCGTGACAATCGGCTCACCATAAAATTTGGCAACCATCGGCGTCCCGGGTTTTGATGCTTGGCGTCGTGCAGGAAAGCCCTAAAATTGTTACCACTAAATGGGCTCTGATTGTATTCACGGTGAAGGAGATGATTGTGCAGTACCGCGGAAAAACTTGTTAGTCTGTTGATATTTTGCTGATGCCTTTAATCTAATTTCAGGCTCTTTCACTGTCGCCTTTCTTGTCATACTGACGTCCTGCCAATGTCACATTCATTCATTCATTCATTCATTCATTCATTCATTCATTCATTCATTCATTCATTCATCACCTGTTCTCGCACTTAAAAAGAAAAAAACAGATAAGTTGCACAACACATCCCATTGTCAACACTATTTCATGTGCAACGTTTCTCGTAGTTGACCTGAGCCCGAACGACAAGAAATTATTATGCGAAGCATACTAGCCGCACAACCGAGCTCTTCCTTGCTGCGCCGCGCGCGGCCGCGCAGCTACCACTTGACCTACATCGGCGCACCACGTGATATGACGTCACAACAGCTGTGAAAGCTGGGGCTCAACTCGTGCGCTCGCTTGCGGACGCGCAGCCTCCACCGGCGGCCTAACTCCCGCTCCTTCCGCTAGGGGCGCTGACGTCACAACAGCTGTGAAAGATGGGGCTCAACTCGTGCGCTCGCTTGCGGACGCGCAGCCTCCGCCGGCGGTATGCTTCGCATCCTAGGCTTAACCATAAGCTAAGCCAGGCCATTTGCCTTTGTTCGACGATGCCGCGAGACTAAAAATAATCGAAGCTGGCTTCATTCCCAGCTTATAGCACGGAAATATTCACTGGGAGGTGACACATGTAGCGGTGAGGTAAAACGAGAGCAGTGTAAAGTAAAGAACGAGGACATTTGGATGTTATTCTAACTGAAAATAGCGACGAAGAAGTAAGCACGGACGGTACTCCTGATACAGATACCAGGTCGGGTAGTACGCAAAGTGGCCCACAGGCTGGAACGCAGTCAAGTTCCCACAAGTAAAATCCAGTGGCATGACGAGGTTAGGAAATTCTCAGGCGCTATAGGCAACTGGAAGTGACCGTTCGCGGTAGCCTTTATGCGGACAACGATGAATGACGGCGCCAATTTCTTGAACTTTATTTCTTGTCATCGCGAGTGGAGACTGGGACTAAAGGTGCCAAATACCTGATGAAAGGTCCCAGCCCCCTACAGTAAGCAGTTTCGACAGCTGTGATATCAGAAGGAAATACATATATAAACGGCAAACGTAAAGAATTTACATAAGTACACACATATTACACCTGTATTACACAGCCACAATGCTCACATAGCACAATTGCACTGTACACATTCGTTTTGTGAACGGATATACGTACATACAAACAAACAAACAAACAAACAAACAAAGAACCGAATGACAGTGATCAAGAAAAGGGAACAACATCGGCTAGTAAGCAATGCGGTAAGCTTTATTTTCAAAGTACCCAATGAAGCGCTAAAATCGAACAGTTCCTTAACCTTGTTTAATATTTCAGTCGACTTATATAGGAATGTCTGCTTTTCATAATTTGTTCTTCATCTATACCCCATTTCCAGGCACTAAATTCTGATACTCTCGCTTAAATCACAAAAGAGGAGATGGAGATGGCCAGGGCATGCAGGGCGAAGAACAGATAATCTCAGGGTGAGGAAACAGATTTTCAAAAGGAGGTAAAGGTAGGAGGGGGCTTCAGAGAGTCAGACAGAAAGACGAAGTTGGAAAGTTTGCGGGGATAAGCTGACCGCTCGCAGCTGACGCACGACAGGCTTAACTGGAGAAGGCGTTCGGCCTGTACTGTACGTAACTGGAACGATGATTGTGATATCTATTACGATGATGACATCCACCCCCCCCCCAACCCTTACACAAGAAAACATTAATAGCTGTGAAATAAAGACCGTAGATATAGGCTCTTTCATTATGCTTCCATATTACGTAATTATCTTTTAACGGTGCAATAAATTATGATAAATTATGAGAATGGTCAGACTGCCTGCCCTAATAAAAACGGTCTATAGACAGTCTATAGACTTCTTATTGACTCTATTGACTTCCTATACATATTGCTCGTTGTCTATTCATAGTCTACGGACTTTCTATAGACAAAAGTGTATGGCCATTAGTGATGCAAAACTATCGATAGTACTATCGATACTATCGATAGTTTATTCACTATCGAACTATCGATGGTAAAAAAACTATTGATAGTGCGCTATTGATAGTACTATCGATAGTTAGTACTTTCGATAGTAGTATCGATAGTACTGTTGAGCCCACTTATAACGAACTTGATCGTCACGCGGCATTTGTTCGTTGTATCCAAAGTTCGTAGTAAGTCGACCACCTATAATACGGGCTAAAAGAGCAAGCGAGACGAAAAGTTAACTTTATTTTTGAAAAAAGTCCGTGATGAATGTCTGCTTCTTCAAAGCTGATCGCATCATTGCCGTTTCTAATTTTTACAGCGCGGTAATATGTTCATCGCCAAGGCCTCTGCTGCACACGAGTTCTTTAAGCGACGCGATGTAACCGATCGCGGTTGAAGCGTTCACAGCAACCGGCGGTAGAGCAGCATCCTCGTCATCGTCCTCGTCGGTCTCTGGGCAGTCAGGAAGAGCTCGCACTTCACGCACAATAGCTTCGTCAGTGCATGGCTCCGCAATGTCGGCGTCATCATCAGCAGAAACGAAATCGTCCCAGGCAACGTCAGGTCCGGCCAGCTGCGTGTCAACGACGCGTTGCCAACGACGCGAGGGGAACACAAAGTGCGCGAAATTCGCCTGCCGCGGGTTCGCAGTCGAGCGAAACCGCGCCAAACACCGCCGGCTCGGTCAACTACGGGTGCCCGACAGCTTCGCGTTCGCTCTAACCGAGTGTTGAGGCCACAACAGTTCGTTCTATGTGAGACACTGTGTCATTGCCCCAATATATATTTTGACGGTAGCACCGCCCTCGTTCGTACTAAGCGAGCGTTCGTTATATCTGCGGCTGTTATAAGTGGGCTCGACTATAGTTCTGTTGATAGTACAATCGATCGCCGTATCGATACTACTTGTTATATATAGTTCCATCGATTCTATAAAATCAACCACGCGTACCCACTGCATCCTAAACTTGGTTTCCCGGGTGTGTGGTATGGAGAGGATGGTATGAGTATCTGACAGGACTCGCCGGTTTTCGCGCCCTACGCGTCGCCGAGCTCTGCAGACGTTCCCTACGTAAAGTTGCTGGATAAAATGTTAGCGTGAGAATGTCCTAGTTGCGAAGCATGTGTGCGAAAAGCATTTCTGCCGGGGTTACGTCAGCAAGACGATGTCTGCTGTGCATGGTGGTGTCGTGTACGGCAGCACAACTTTTGCTTTTTGTTCTTTCATCAGATGCAGTTCCAGGCATTTTTCCGAACTGTCCCTGTGCATGTTAAAGAACCACAGCTGGTCGAAATTTACCCGGAGACCTCCACTACGGCATCCCTCATAGCTTGAGTCTCTTAGAAACGTTAATTCTCATGAGACCGTGAAACCAATCAGGTATCACAAATGTTTTGGTTATATCGCTGGCCAACAAATGCATATCAATATTGTTACTATCGATAGTGTTACCAGTGATAGTGTTACTAGCGATAGTACCGCTATCGATAGCGCTACTATCGCGAGTACATTATCGATAGTGCTACTATTGATAGACTATCGATAGACTATCGATAGTCTAATATCGATAGTAGCACTATCGATAGTTTTTTTACACTATCGATAGTTTCAAAATAACTATCGATACTATCGATAGTCAATTTTCCGATAGTTTTGCATCACTAATGGCTCTAAATCTATAGGTTGTCTATAGACTGTTCATGACATTTGTATTACCTATAGACTTTTGTCTATAGACACTCTATAGACTTCATAGACAGATTCTATGGACAACTCTATCGACTGTCTAAAACTTTTTTTTGTAAGGGTCGTGTGTTCTATGTCCTTCTCCGGTCATTCAGCGTGATGCCGCTTAGCGCATGTCCACGCGTGACTGTTGCGTATTCGTTGCAGCCCAGTCCACCAGCACCGCTACGCACACACACACACATCGCGGGCGGATGTTTCGCCCTTATCGAAGTGGGTCGATGGTGCGCTCGCTGACTTCTGCTGACGCTGGTAGAGCTCTCGCGGACCCACTAATTGGAAGCCTGCGCTCCGGAGATACACTCGCGTGGGCGGCCGCGGACGCTATCGCGATTTCTTTCCCCCCTTATCCGCTCCCACTCTGTGTTATGCGGCGCGCAGTACGTGGTATGTGCCCGCGGGGGCGCTGGCCAAGACGGAAGCGCCGAAGGTTGCGGCATGCCCCCCTTTATTCTCCCTGTAGCTGACTCAGGCTTCGACCGAAGGCCTTGCGTCAACCGTAAGCGCGCGTGTGCACTTCGTGGTATACGCTTGCATCGGGATGCTCTCAGTGCAGGGTCGCTGTACTGTGGGAGCAAGAGAGCTCTGCAGCAGTGTGGGAGTGAAACTGAACTCTGCTTGTTCAGCCTTGAGGATGTTGCGCTGCAGAGCAACGAGGTGCAGCTTAAGGGCCTCATTGAAGGGGCCTCATTGGCTCTGCAGCCAAGGCTAGGCAAGAAATGGAAGGAGACAGGTCTTTGTCCTCGTCACACGGAAAGTTGGCTATGCCTCACGCCCTAGCAACCCCGCACCGTCTCTTAAACTTCCCCCTTCAACCTGCCACACTTCTAGCCCTAACAACGAACCCCTCCCCACGGCACTCTAACACACTGCTGCAGAGCTCTCTTGCTCACAGTGCAGCGGCCCTGCATTGCCGAACATCCCGATGTACGCGTATCACGAAGCGCGCGCGCGCTTACGTTGACGCAAGGCCGTAGCCTGCTATATACAGGGACAAGGAAGGGGCATGCCGCAACCTTCGTACAATGAGAATAAAAGCCAGGTGGTAGTGGTGGCGAAAAGCTTTTATTGCACATTAAAGAGGTGCGGACCCCAAGTGGTGATCCACATATACTAGGTGGTGTCCCTTGTTCGGGACCCCATTGGTCGAAGCCGCCGTCCTGGCTCTCTTGAGTCTGGACCCTTTGGGCTTGAAGATCTGAGCAGCCAAGCAGGGCTACCGCCCAGTCCTGTAGGGTGTAGGGCTGAGGTTGGGCGTATCAGACTTGGATCCGGTGTTCCTAACTGGGACAGGGGAAAGTAGCGGGGTGGCCTGCTTCTTCACGCTGAGTGAAGAGAAATAGGAAGGACTGCAAAAGGGGAGAATGAAGGTGGGAATATGTGGGGAAGTGAAGATAACTAGTGCTCAGCCTGCTCCATGCAAGTAGGACACAGTTAGCACAAATACATTGAAAATGAAGAGGTCCAAAGAGGAGTATCGGGGAATGTTGCGGACTCGAACCATCGCAGTGGGGGCTAGCTTGGGTAGACTCCCCTTATCTCCTCCAGGAAAAAAAGGGATGAGATGCAGGGTAGAGGAAAACAGGTTCTAAGGTACGGGTTTTGGGAGCTGGAATGATAGTGGGAACAGCGAAGTTTTCCACTCAGTGATTCACGCACACCGACAAGAAAAAAAAAATTGAGGGGACACTTGAGCTCCGCCTTAAAGGTATGACGAGATAGCATAGTGGGTTAATTGCCATATATGCAGAAGGTCGTTCTCTACTATACATTCATAGATCCCTGGGAGTTCTCATATCCCTCCTGGCGCAGTGGTGAAGCAGTTAAGCGATGCGCCGCTGCCCCGCTATGACAGGTGCTCCGAACAGTGGGCCTTGTGCGTTCAAGTTGCTCTTCCCGAGTGAAAAATCCTTAATTTAACCACCTCCTGCAACGGTGGGCAGTTTGCTCACTATCCGGTGGGCAGTTTGCTTGATTACGCCTCAAGGTCACGTGACCTAGGTGGGCCACCTGCCTCCCAGGCTGCTCTCTGGGGACCACCTGCCAGAGTCATGCTCGTGATTTTTTCGCTCACTACGCCGACGCCGACAACGCGACACCGGGTGTCCTGGTGGACGTAGCCTGCAATGCTATCGCGTTAATAGAAAAATATTGAGCAGAGTAACTGGTATGGTTTCATGAGCATCTTACAGTGCCACTTCTGGCGCTTAGCTCCCGCAGTGCAGCATAGAGAGAGTGTGCGTGATAAAACATTTATTGTAAGTCAGGAAGGCAGGTCGAGCAACTTGGGTGGCACCCCTAGTCCTGGGCACCACTGGTTTTCGCTAACTGACGGACTAGTTGCACTAACTTCATTTGGTGATCGAGGGTCTCGCTGGTAAGTACCTCAGCGCTTCCAAGGCTGCCCCTTTCCGTCTCTGCAGGAGAGAAAGGGACAGCGTTGGAAGTACCCAGGGCCAGTTTTTGACCTTCAATAGCCCTGCTCCTAAATAAAGGTCACATTTGAAAGTAAAACTCTAGTTTGGGCGAGTTGGTTCATGATGAAATAAAAACTGGTATGGCGCAAGAAACGGGAACACAGAAGGCACACAAAACACAGGACTGACGCCAACTTTCAACTGGGGTTTATTGCACCAAGCCTGCCTTTTATACCACAACCAAGCCATATCAACGAAAGCGTAAACGTTGTACATATAAAACGGCAATTCATGCGACCACTGGCAATAAAGTAACGCTGATCATAACAATCTAATCTAAACAGAGCTTGGGAGGCCAACTTATTTTCTGGCCAGCAGAAACACATCAACCAAGGCAAAAAAGAAAAAAGAAACAAGGCACTGGGGCATGACAAATCCACACTAACGAATTATGAAACGCGTGATGAAGGCGAAACAGAGCAAAAATTCGAACGACTATGAGATAAAACCACGTGAAAAAAGATAACCAACAATAACCCGGCAAAAAAACATGACCAACAATAACGCGGAAAAAAAAAACATGACCAACAATAACAATAAGGAGGGATGAAGTCTGAAGATACAGTACCTAGCGTCAAGTGATAAAAACTGAAGATCATTCCTGAAGAACAGTCGTCTTAGCGTCTAAGAATCTAGAAATTGTAAAACACCGATAGAAAGGACGAAATAAGACTACAAAAGCAAGGGAAATCTGCGAACTACAAAAAACCTTCTATAAAAGACGTCTCGGCGCTGCTAAGCATAATGGAAGGCCTGCTAACGCATTTGTTGCCAGCTTTTTCGATGAAATATGCCTCAACAATTTCTCTCTCAGCTTTATCTTTCCCACTCTTTAAAAATCTAGCTTTCTCGAATTCGGGACGGCAATTAGAACAGCTCTTGCAGTGGTCCACCAGGAAGCTTCTTTCGTTGTTGCGCAAGTTTCGGGAATGCTCACTTGCACGCTCATTAAAACAACGACCTGTTTGCCCGATGTAAACGAGGCCACAGCTAAGCGGTATCTCATAAACCACTTGTGTCCTGCATTGCGTGAACTTTTTTTGGTGTTTTATGGTGCAAGCCGGCCGCTTTTCTCTGTTGGTCATGGCACAAAGTCTTGAAAGCTTACAAGGCGCGGAGAATACAACTTGAACATTATGTCTGCTCGCTATTTTCTTAATGTTATGCGACACCTTGTGAATATACGGTATTACTGTTACTGATGAATGCGATACCGGTTTCGTTGCGCAACAACGAAAGAAGCTTCCTGGTGGACCACTGCAAGAGCTGTTCTAATTGCCGTCCCGAATTCGAGAAAGCTAGATTTTTAAAGAGTGGGAAAGATAAAACTGAGAGAGAAATTGTTGAGGCATATTTCATCGAAAAAGCTGGCAACAAATGCGTTAGCAGGCCTTCCATTATGCTTAGCAGCGCCGAGACGTCTTTTATAGAAGGTTTTTTGTAGTTCGCAGATTTCCCTTGCTTTTGTAGTCTTATTTCGTCCTTTCTATCGGTGTTTTACAATTTCTAGATTCTTAGACGCTAAGACGACTGTTCTTCAGGAATGATCTTCAGTTTTTATCACTTGACGCTAGGTACTGTATCTTCAGACTTCATCCCTCCTTATTGTTATTGTTGGTCATATTTTTTTTCCGCGTTATTGTTGGTCATGTTTTTTTGCCGGGTTATTGTTGGTTATCTTTTTTCACGTGGTTTTATCTCATAGTCGTTCGAATTTTTGCTCTGTTTCGCCTTCATCACGCGTTTCATAATTCGTTAGTGTGGATTTGTCATGCCCCAGTGCCTTGTTTCTTTTTTCTTTTTTGCCTTGGTTGATGTGTTTCTGCTGGCCAGAAAATAAGTTGGCCTCCCAAGCTCTGTTTAGATTAGATTGTTATGATCAGCGTTACTTTATTGCCAGTGGTCGCATGAATTGCCGTTTTATATGTACAACGTTTACGCTTTCGTTGATATGGCTTGGTTGTGGTATAAAAGGCAGGCTTGGTGCAATAAACCCCAGTTGAAAGTTGGCGTCAGTCCTGTGTTTTGTGTGCCTTCTGTGTTCCCGTTTCTTGCGCCATACCAGTTTTTATTTCATCATGAACCAACTCGCCCAAACTAGAGTTTTACTTGACCATATTTCTCCTACAATGGGCCCTTTCCTCTTTCGAAGCTTCCGCACCGAACCTGCCATTACGTGTCTCAACCTGATTGCTGTCTCAACGTGCCAGTCTCGAGTGGTCTCCTACTGCTTGAAACGGAAAATAGTTCCCTTGGAGGTTCAGTCATTATTCGGTGTTCTGCAGCCATCTTGGGGGCACGTCAGGCGCGTCTGCAAGATACTCAAGTCTGAGTACTGGAGGCAAGTACGAATGTACCAAGACTGGCTTCGTGTCCTCGTCGTGGTAGGAAGGGAACCTGCCAAGGAAAACCGGCGTTTTCAAGAGATGAAGCGTCTGGCGGCAAGTTCTACAGAGTTTCTCTGGCAGCGTGCTCTTTTGAGCCTTATTCCCCGTGAAAAGAGGCAGCCCGCTGAAAGCCCCAGGCAGCTTACCATACTAGGAAATGCAGTTGTGCCTGAAGAAGTCCAACGGATTTTGGAAAAAGGTCCGAAGTTCAGCTTGGCTCCTTCTGCTCAGCGTCAAGAGCTACTTGCCATGGTAAGAAGGGTGGCTAACAGTGCCCCAGACCAGGAAAAAGGAAGAGTCATAAGCGACGGCGTTGCTTGCCTGAAGGCCACAGTACATGGCGGTCGTTCAAAAAAGCTGCCATTGCAGAAGCTTTCAACTGCGCTAAAGGACAATGACCTCGTACCGCTACAGGCTGATAAGGAGGGTGGCTTTGCTCTCCTGTCCGCTGGTGTTTTCCGTGAAAAGGCATTGGCTGCAATTCACAAAAACTTCAAACAGGTCCCGTTTAAAGTTCGAAAACAAAAAGGAGAAGCTCTTCAAATCCTAGAAGATTTGCATCTAGAAGGCATTAAGAAATTGGCAAAGGGTGAAAAGAGAGGATTTCTTGAAGTGTTCTTCACTGTAAAGACCCACAAGCCTGGATTCCCGCTGCGCACCATCGTGTCAGAACAAGGAACTTGGCAACGTCTCGTTAGCCGCTACCTCCAGACAAACCTTGGCACCCTGGTAACCGACGACCCTTTCGTTGTGCGCAGCTCATCGGACGTTATTAAGCATTTAGAAGCTTTGCCCGCCCACAAGTACACCGCGTTCTCCATTGACATAGAGGAACTGTACTATTCGGTTCCTCACCAAGGACTCCTAAGAGCGGTCAAGGATAAAACCCTGTCTACAGGAGAAGTTCGCTTCCAAAATGCCGCTGGAATAAGCACTGATAATTTCATTACGCTATTGGAATTCTACTTGAAATCCACCGCAATTTCCTACGAGGGAAAGTTCTACGTCCAGAAGAAAGGAATCTGCATCGGCTCTTCTGTTGCACCCGTCCTTTGCGACATCTTCCTTTCAGTGGTAGGAGCGGACATCAGCAGAAATATCAGTGACCCTCATGTAGTTTCCATACACAGGTATGTCGACGATTTCTTGGTCATTCTGAAGGACATTCCGGAACAGGATCTAGACGCTGCCGTCACGAGGACTGTGTCCGTTTTTTCAAGCCACGGCCAGGGTCTCACGTTTACCAAGGAGGTCCCTACGGACAGCCAACTCCAGTTTTTAGATATCAAGTTAATGTTTCCGGACAAAGGTCTTTGCTGGCTGTACAACCCGCGTTCTAAGAAAGGCTTGCTACCATTTGACAGCGCTCATTCAAAGCTTGTAAAACGCGCGATTGTTTCTAACTCCCTGCAATCTGCCTTAAACAAATCTTGCCCCCACATGTTGTCCACAAGCTTTCGCACTCAAGTTGAAAGGCTAAAACAGGCAGGTTATCCGCCTTGTCTAATTTCGGCGGTGTGCGAAATGCTTTTGCAGAAACTCAAGCAACTCACTTGCATCAGGGAGCCGGTATCGCATTCATCAGTAACAGTAATACCGTATATTCACAAGGTGTCGCATAACATTAAGAAAATAGCGAGCAGACATAATGTTCAAGTTGTATTCTCCGCGCCTTGTAAGCTTTCAAGACTTTGTGCCATGACCAACAGAGAAAAGCGGCCGGCTTGCACCATAAAACACCAAAAAAAGTTCACGCAATGCAGGACACAAGTGGTTTATGAGATACCGCTTAGCTGTGGCCTCGTTTACATCGGGCAAACAGGTCTTTGTTTTAATGAGCGTGCAAGTGAGCATTCCCGAAACTTGCGCAACAACGAAAGAAGCTTCCTGGTGGACCACTGCAAGAGCTGTTCTAATTGCCGTCCCGAATTCGAGAAAGCTAGATTTTTAAAGAGTGGGAAAGATAAAACTGAGAGAGAAATTGTTGAGGCATATTTCATCGAAAAAGCTGGCAACAAATGCGTTAGCAGGCCTTCCATTATGCTTAGCAGCGCCGAGACGTCTTTTATAGAAGGTTTTTTGTAGTTCGCAGATTTCCCTTGCTTTTGTAGTCTTATTTCGTCCTTTCTATCGGTGTTTTACAATTTCTAGATTCTTAGACGCTAAGACGACTGTTCTTCAGGAATGATCTTCAGTTTTTATCACTTGACGCTAGGTACTGTATCTTCAGACTTCATCCCTCCTTATTGTTATTGTTGGTCATGTTTTTTTTCCGCGTTATTGTTGGTCATGTTTTTTTGCCGGGTTATTGTTGGTTATCTTTTTTCACGTGGTTTTATCTCATAGTCGTTCGAATTTTTGCTCTGTTTCGCCTTCATCACGCGTTTCATAATTCGTTAGTGTGGATTTGTCATGCCCCAGTGCCTTGTTTCTTTTTTCTTTTTTGCCTTGGTTGATGTGTTTCTGCTGGCCAGAAAATAAGTTGGCCTCCCAAGCTCTGTTTAGATTAGATTGTTATGATCAGCGTTACTTTATTGCCAGTGGTCGCATGAATTGCCGTTTTATATGTACAACGTTTACGCTTTCGTTGATATGGCTTGGTTGTGGTATAAAAGGCAGGCTTGGTGCAATAAACCCCAGTTGAAAGTTGGCGTCAGTCCTGTGTTTTGTGTGCCTTCTGTGTTCCCGTTTCTTGCGCCATACCAGTTTTTATTTCAACATTTGAAAGGTTTTCACTGTAAGAACTTTTACGGGCGGTGTCGCTTCGTAATCAACGGACCAGGCTTAAACTCTTGATAAAATGTATTTTGGGGGCTCTTTAGACTAAATAAGTGCAGTGATCCGCTTCGAATAGTGTACTGCTTTACACCTTTCTGCTGCCATGTACAGAACTCAACGCTATTTGAAGTTTATTTCTCTCGCTGCGACCTATCAAGACCAATAAACTTTTCCCACCAATGCACAATGAACGCCGAGGGCCTATAGCTTCAGCGCCGCGTTTCTGGCACAACGTTGTCAATGCCAACGCATGAAGCGCACACCTGTCACTACCGCCACATAGCTTAAAGCACGACT
Organism: Amblyomma mixtum; assembly: GCF_055824585.1. NCBI lineage: Eukaryota > Metazoa > Arthropoda > Arachnida > Ixodida > Ixodidae > Amblyomma > Amblyomma mixtum. Next base: position 172,528 of record NC_143019.1, read on the forward strand.
GAAGTGTCCACTGTTCCAGGAGGGCAGTTAGGCGCCTTCAATCTGGTTCAGGTGTCCACCGAGATGTGTGAGACAGTTAGTGCGCCATTTCCTTTCCTCAAAAGCCAATTTACAAATTTTGCCCTCTGCTTTCCAAGCTCCCGCTCCATTGGTTTCGCAGCTTAAAGCGCGACTAAGGTGTCCAGTGCTGGTTACAACGGACAGCGGCTTCGGACAACGCTGGGTGGTGGTGGTGAAAACATTTATTTCGAATGAACTGGAGGTATGTTTGGATCAGCCCGTAAGGGACCGATCCTTACAAACACTAGGTGGAGGTCCCTAGTATGGGACCCCAGTGGCGGTTGCCGCCGCCCGGGCGCGCCCGACTAAGGCTTGTTGGGCCTGTAAGTCGTGGCAGCCGAGCAGGGTCGCCTCCCAGTCCTCCCGGGTTGGGTTGGGGATGGGGGGAATAGCGGGGTTGGAGGGGCAGGCCCACACCATGTGATAAGTGTCAGAAGACACTGCACTACAGTGTTGGCAGCTGCCGCTAAAGGAGGGGTCAAAATGTTTTAGCGCTGCCGGGCACAGCAAAGTATTGGTGAGAAGGCGGAGAAGGAGCCGCTCATCCGCCTTCTTCAGGCCTTTACATGGGCTAGGGTAAAGGCGATGACAATTTTGATAATATGTTGTAATATCTTTGAATGTATAGACCGGATTAAAATCGGGTTCCTGATCGGATGGGGAGGAGAAAACAGCCCGGTGAGAGAGCGCGCGGGCGGCTGCGTCTGCTGCCTCGTTTCCTGCCAACCCCTGATGAGCAGGGGCCCATATGAGGTAACGGTGTGCGGGGTCCGTATCCCGTATGCAATTTTGATATATTCGATAGGCTAGGAAGGGAGTGCAGCCTTGTTCGACGTTCCGACAGGCCCCTCGCGAGTCGGTGATTATGTATTTTGAATTGGAATGTGAGGCCGCGAGAGCAATCGCGACCTCTTCTGCTTGTGTTGCACTGCGAGCTCTAAAAGTTAGGCCGTTAACTGTGTTGCTGTTGTGAACTACCGCGGCCGTGTACCATCCCCCGTGGTGAGGGCCGGAAGCGTCCACGTAGTATACACCTGTTTTGTTGCCATAATATCGGGCTAGCGCTTCCGCTCGTGCCAGGCGCCGATCATTATGGTCTTCATGTGACATGTTTGTTGGAAGAGGCCGCACGTGGAGGGCACGTCTCCACAGTTCCGGGATGCGAAACCTGTCTTCCATTGGAGGGGTGTGTTGGATATGGAGTCGAGCAAGAAGGCGGCGACCCGACTCCGTTAGCGACAAGCGCGTGTACTGGTTTGTAAGGTGCGCCTCCCGGAGCTCCCGGAAAGTATTCACCACCCCAAGAGCCATAAGCCGGCTGTTTGAAGTAGTGATAGGGAGGTCAAGGGCACGTTTAACAATTTTGCGAAGACGGCGACGCCGCGAAACGCAGAAACGGGCGCCAAAGAGCTGCGCTCTAAAAGGAACCCATGGCATTTATCTAAACTCGCGTATTTCGTTCAGTCTCATTCAGATATGAGCTGCTTTAGAAGAATTTAATCCGAGTAGACAAGCGAAGGGCAAAGAGGGGCTTGTAATGACCTACATGACGGTTTAACGAGGGCCTCGAATCTTGCAGACTTGATGCCTCATACTTAGCATACGAGGGTTCTCGCACAGCTTCCGTCCTCACCGCTCGGCCACGTTCCTACGTAACACTCGCGGTGGTACAGGACGCAGTACGTTCACCGCTATGGATGAAGTCAGCGCTGCTGAAGACTCTCAGTGTTCGGTTACACTTCACATAATTACACCGGAAAGAAGAAGATTGGACAGCCGTCGACGTAGCTCAGTTGGTAGAGTACCACAAGCGAAATTCGGAGGCCGTGGGTTCTGATCCCACCGGCGCCATGTGGTTGCTTTCTCTTCTGCTTTCTTAACAACTTTATTTAAGCGGTAAAATAACTGCGCATTAATCTTCAATTAGTAACACCGCAAATTGGGGAAAAATTAAAGATCCCCTATTCTCCTTGGTTTCGCTGGCTGTTGTGCCGTTATGTTATTCCTAGTACACTCTAAACAAAAATACGCCTATATTTGAGTAAAAAGGGAGTGAGCTGTCTCTAGTGCCAGCCTTTTTATAAAAGGGTGTTAAAAAGAGCTTACTCCCTTTTAACTCCTTTCTTTTTAGAGCATAGGTTAGCCCTAAAGTGATGATCGCCTTCAAGACACGTCACACAGCACAGCAGTGTACTGTCCACTGCTGAAGTCCGGTGCTTGCAAGCGTTTCCAAGCCTCCTCATTGAGCCGCAACCTCTCTAAAACCCTCCATCCTTGGACGTACGGGTTGGCCTCACAGAACTGTGTCGATAAAATTGCTAGAGGCTCTGCACTGTATACGCTGAGCCTTTTACGCCACAGGAAGTGCCGCGGGCGCCCTTCTGCCCTGACCGGAAGCGCGCTAGAGTTTGTTGAACCGTTCCTCGCCTTACAGGAGAGAGAGAGAGGCACAACGTGGCGCCCTGCGGATCCGGCTCTCGAACTTTCTTCGCGATTCGCCGTCGCCTTCGAAATACTTTCCATTATTTCTTCTGACTACGTTTCGCAATCACGTCATAGTTGCATCACTGATGCCTCCAACGACTCTCGTACCGGGCTTGAAGCAGCGACATCTGCCGATATCTTCGGCTGTGCCAATGCCCCGCCGAAGCATGGCTGGGCCGCTCTGCAAGGAGGATTGCTCAGTTCGGAGGAAATGGCGACATTCTTTTGCCGGAACCAAGAAAAAAATGATAAAAGAAACCTCGCGAGTATTAGGCACTGGGTGTCGTTCGAGCAAGCAACGTTCTTACTGTCGTCTGCGGCCGCCATCTTTGTAAAGATAAAAATAAGAACAAAAACTGTCGTGAGTAAGATATTGCCCTGCCGCAGCAATTACGATGAATGAAACGGAGCTTCGTTGGAGTAACGGAAGGAAGAAAGAATCCGGGGCCCTGAGGGGGAGATTGCAGGGGCCGCTACGATTGAAAAGAATGAACTCGTCGATGTGACGTCACGGATCACGTGGGGACAGGATGTGTAGAAAAGATACATTGTTTCGCGTTCGTAACGCCGAGGAGTCTGAGGAGGAGTCGGAGGAAGGTGAAAGGGAGGGATGTCTCAAATCGAGGGCGGCGGAGGGGCAAAAAGAACAGGCAACCCCCGATTCCTCTGAAAACGATTCTTTTTGTCGCCGATTTCGGTGCAGGTCGGACGCCGAGGCCAAGAGCGCCGGTCATCTCTCGTAGGTACCCGTCTCGTATTGCGTTGTTTTGTCGTATTTAACTTATTTTTTTTTGTACTGGCTACAAGACAGCCCTGAGTTTCCACGTCTATGTTGTGGCTTCCCTGAGCGTGAAGCTGTGCTCTGTTGTCTTCAAACCAACTGGACAAAGCCGCATACTGTCTTCGCCACGACACGAGCAAGTAGTGCATGGCAGCTTCCAGATTCCAAGCGTGAGTTCTGCTCGTTTTCGGCGCCTTCATTTTTCCAGCTCTTATTAGGGTCATTCTTCATTCCCGTTATCATGTTACGTGACGTGCTGTCTCTATTCAGACGTCGTCCACTTAAACGAGCGCAATGACTTCACGAACGTTACGCCCACCTCCTCCGTGCGCGTGGTTGCGTGGTATAGTTCGTATTGCGGCACGGTACGCAGAAGTTATTTATAATATTTGCATTCAGCTCATGCTCTTGTATGTGAACAACGTGCATAAGCACTGAAAGGTCGTCTGGAATGTTTAGTGTCAAATAGATGGCGTACGCGGAACGCACTTTGAGCCTTAATCCGTTGAGCTGCATGGATGTTCGTGTTTCTAGTCCTTCCATGCGTGAAGTGACCTTTATGCTGCTCAGGATAATGGATTCTGTTTAGAGCTCAGCTTAACATGATCTGTCTTGGGCGATGACTCAAAGGAGCAGAAAAGTGTGTAACGCCCTGTCTCTCTGGGCTTGAGGCAAAAACGCATGTGCCCATGCTGACGGCATGTTAGGAGATGCTCATAAGTGAGTCCCGGGCATCAAGGCGCAGAAAAGACACGGTGTATTGTCTTGGAGACACAGTTCCTCCATGAACCTCTACAAACTAATTTAGAGATGACTAGAAATTTTCTTTTGCATTTTATTTGATGCATGTCTGATCACTGTTGCACCAGCCCTAATCGTGACGGTTTTGAGCCATTTCTTTCAACAGTTCCGGTTGCATACACTAGTCGTGGTTGTGGTTGTTACAGCGCTCGAAATTCCGGTATGCCCTTTAGACGTTAATGCCTTAGGCTGCAGACCATAAGCAACCAGAGCCAGGAATGCGCATAACATGGTTTTGTCTACATCTTTCCCTATATACCTGCTAGATATCTTTTCTTTAAAATTTAAGACCATAATCTTGTACATTCTGTAGTTCATCCAGCGCTCACCGAACCACGACAAATGGTCGCACTTTTCCGCCATGCATCTTACCGCACCCAGATACTTGAGCAAAACGCATACGTCAGTGAGTACGCATAATCGGTTTACTTCATCAAATTTTTATCCGGACGTTTTTTTTTATTTATTTGCTAGTGTTCGGAACTGACAGCGACGAAAAGAGAAATGTTACACGCAGAAGCAGGTTCTGTTACGGGAGCTGAGTAAAGCAAATTTTAGTTGCTATTTGACAGTTTTTTTTTTAATGTGTCTAATATTTCCCAGCAGTTCATGAACTGGTTGCTGCGAGTACACGTTAATCAAGCTTCCCAGTGCTTAATACTTAAAGGGACACAGAGGAGAAATTGAGGTTGGCTCGCGTCGATAGATTACCGCATTCTAAACAAAAAAAACTTCTACTTCCGGTAAAATTAGGGCTGTTATAAGTTAAAAAAAAAAAAACAAGGTGGTCACATCTATGTGTCTGTGATATCAAAAAGCAAAGCATCCAAATGTCCAAATCAAATGTGTTTTCTGTGTGATGCTTCATGCGATGTGATGTTTCAGCACAACGCTTTTGTGAGCGCATTTCATCGCAGGAACATTTAAAACGCAGTTCAATGTCACAGTGCCCGTTCCTAGCACTACGCTCATCCCACGCTCGAGCTGTAACGTCAAGTCCTTGATTCAATGACGTCGGAGCACAAATAGAAGGTGACCTCATTTTCGTGGCCGAACTTAAGGTACCACACTTACAAGAGAGATCAGCTCTTCCGTTCTGTGTCAACTTGTAAACACGATTACGCCTAACACGCGTCCGTCGAGTGTTCCACCCATTGTCCCGTTCGAGTGGGACACCACAGAGGAGAGGCAGTACATCAAGTGCGAAACCACATTTTTCTGCGACTAGACCCATGCTTGGAGGCGTTAGTCCTGGCGCAATCACTTGTACATTTTCGTTTGCGCCTCTTTTTAAATCTTAAGCCGAGCGTTAAACTTCAGCGCCGAAGTTCAAGGACTCGCAGCGGTTCGGCTTGGACAAGTTGGCCCTGCTTGCACCGCCGACAGAATGGGGACGTTCGTCTTGTCGGCGGCAGAATTCAAGCCGCGAGGATTAGGGCGTCGCGGCGAGCTGCCTTGAAAACGCTCCCTTCTCAGTCGCCTTCTTGAACTATGACCCCCGTCACGCCGTGCGTCCAAGGAAGCAGACGAGGGAATTAAATGCGCGCTTGTACAGGATCCGACAGACTCAGTAGAAGGGAGATTATCTCTCCTTGCGTTTTTTTCTGCTCGTAACATCCCGCATTCATTTTGAGGCCCTACCCTATGTCGCTTTGATTTCTCAACGCTGTTTACATACTTTTCTGGTTTTTTTTTTTCTATTTGCAGGTGTTGGGGAGCTGTGCTCCTAGCGGCGTACCTCTTGCTGCTAGTGTCGCTGGTAGATGGCAGGAGACACGTAAGTTAACTTTTTTTTTAATCTCTCTCTCACTCTGATCGCTTTTGTATTTCCCCGTCCAGTTTTCACTTTTGACAGTTTTGTTTTTCCAAATGTGTGCATGCGTGTGCGGGCGAGCGGGTAAATCTGTTCCTGGTTTCAATATATGCGCTATACCATCCCGTGCACTTTGATAATCGCGTCTCTGCGATAGTCGCACCGCGCTCGGTCTTCTCTCATAGATTTTCATCTTTTCTCGGGAATTGCGCTCTTCTATACTTGGTGCCCTCGCTAACCGCCGCGGTGGCTTAGTGGTGACAGCATTCGGCTACTGAGAACGAGGGTGCAGAACTGTATCCCGAACGCGGAACGATGGCGGTGTCAGTGCACGTTATAAAGATCCCCACGTGGTCGAAATGATTCCGGAGCTCTCCACTACGGCACCTCTTTATCTCTTTCTTCTTTTAATCGCACCTTCCTCCCTTCCCTTACGCCGCGGTTCGGCCTTTCTTCCTTTACTCCCTTCTTTATCCCTTCCCTTGCAGCGCGGTTCAGGTGTCCACTGAGACATGTGAGACAGTTACTGCGCCGTTTCATTTCCTCGTTACCAGTTATCGTTTTGCATTTCTCCTCACTAAAACCAAATGCGGTATTGAAGACTCTATGGAGCTTGGTCAGTGCTAATCAAGGACTGCCAATTCGTTCTAGAGGTTTAACGAACTCGTAACAGCGGCTGGGGCGGTGGCTGACACCTTCCACATGGTCTGGGCATGCCAGCGAAATCCTTCTCTTCCACCCTTAACCCATTCCCCTAACTGTACGCAATCGTACGCTAATCGTACGCAAGTCTGTGCCTGGTTGCATATACCTAGTATCTGTCGGTTGTATTCCTCGGAGCGTCTTCCCGAGAACCGTGTCGGTGGCCTGTTTCTCTTCACGGGCCTACGGCGTGCACTTGCGCTCGTGCACGACACGTGCAGACGCGACGGAGCCCACAGCTGGACGCTTTCTTTTTGCCTCTCAGCTACGCGTCGCCCGCATTCACTATCCACGCTGCATAGCTAGTGGGCCATGGTGAAACGGAGTGTGAATACAGGTGGCCAGTGGCTTGTTTATATACACTTTGTGTAGTGGTGCTCACGGCAACTTGCCCTCTCTCTGCCGCCGAGGTGGGCTTGAATCTCAGAGAAAGACCCTTCGTAGGCGGAGAAATGAAAACAGAAATTTGCTGCTGCGGCCTGATTTTTTGAAAGCGAAAGGCTGCCATCGATTATGCAGAGTGGTTTAGTGCGAAAGTACGCTCACCAACACCGACCATTGATATGTCTCGATCTTTCTTGTGCCGTTGCCTAGCAACAGCGACGCCTTGTTAGGTTAAAATGAAATCAAATAAAGTACCTACACTCAAGCTTCGGCTTGGGGATATGATGCGAGAGCGTTAAATGCCATATATGCGGAATTGGTCATTCCCGAATTTACATTCATAGCTCCCTGGGAGTACGCTTGCCTTCTCTTGGAATCCACTCCGTTACCCTTAAGGACCAGCGGTTATCGTGCCTTCGCATTACATGCCCTGCCCAAGGCATTTCTT